>NC_133791.1:20425486-20460092 GCF_003597395.2 Chelonoidis abingdonii
TACCAGCTGCTCCATGAAGCAGTCATTTAAAGTATCGAGAAATTTTATCTCTGCATTTCATCCTGAAGTGAAATGTTCCCAGTCAATATGGGGATAATTGAAATCCCCCACTATTCTTGGGTTCTTAATTTTGATAGCCTCTCTAATTTCTCTTAGCATTTCATCATCACTATTACTATCCTGGTCAGGTGGTCGATAATAGATCCCTAATGTTATATTCTTATTAGAGCATGAAATTTCTATCCATATTCTACGGAACACGTGGATTCGCTTAAGATTTTTACTTCATTTGATTCTACATTTTCTTTCACATATAGTGCCACTCCCTCCTCACACGACCTGTTCTGTCTTTCCGATATATTTTGTACTCTGGAAAGATTGTGTCCCATTGATTGCTCTCATCCACCAGGTTTCTGTGATGCCTATTATATCAATAGCCTCCTTTATCACAAGGCACTCTAGTTCACCCATCTTATTATTTAGACTTCTATCATTTGTGTACAAGCACTTTAAAAACTTATCCCTGTTTATTTGTCTGCCATTTTCTGATGTGTCAGAATCTTTTTTATGTGACTGTTTATCATCTAATGTGGCCCTTACATTATCCTCTTCCATCCTTTGCTCCTGACTATAACCTGGAGATTCTCTATCATTAGACTCTCCCCTAAGAGAAAGTCTGTGTCCGATCCACATGCTCCTCTGCCGCAGTTGGCTTCCGCCCCCCGCAGCTCCATCTCCTAGTTTAAAAACTGCTCTACAACCTTTTAAATGTTTAGTACCAGCAGTCTGGTTCCACTTTGGCTTAGGTGGAGCCCATCTCTCCTGTACAGGCTCCCCCCATCCCAAAAGTTTCCCCAGTTCCTAATGAACGTAAACCCCTCCTCTCTACTCCATCCTCTCATCTACACATTGAGACTCTGAAGCTCTGCCTGCCAACCTAGCCCTGCGCATGGAACTGGGAGCATTTCTGAGAATGACAGCATAGAGTCCTGGATTTCAGTTTCTTCCCTAGCAGCCTAAATTTGGCTTCCAGGACATCTCTCCTACCCTTCCCTATGTCATTGGTACCTACATGTACCACGACCACCGGCTCCTTCCCAGCACTACACATAAGTCTGTCTAGATATAAATTCTTCCAGTCCCAGTACATTTTCCTAAGTACTAATTTCTAACTAGTAGTTAGGAGAGAGAGAAAGAAAATTTATACAACATCACAGGCTTTTTTTGGAATAGATGGATGTGCTGTATACATTATGAAAAAAAAACAAAACAAAAAACAAAATCACTTACCTGCCTTTAGTAACTGTTGTTCTTCAAGATGTGTTGCGCATGTCCATTCCATTCTAGGTGTGCGCGTGCTCATGTGCACGGCCGTAGCAGATTTTTGCCTTAGCAGTACCTGAAGGGCCGGCTGTGGCGCTCTCTGAAGTGCTGCACTCATGCCGCTGTATATTAGGCACCCCCAGCCCCTAGGTGTTTGGCTGCCCCAGGCTGGGCTAGCGAGCGTGAAGACAAAGGGCAACGATGACCAAAACTAGCATCCCTTCTCCTCATAGGTCCCGGATGAGGCTGCTAGGGTCTTAGCGGTGGCAGAGGTCTGAAGGGTTTCCTGACTGATTGAAGAGGGTGCATGCCCCACAAGCAACGGGTAGCTCTAGTGTCCTTCAACCCATGCAGCCTGGTGTCCGTTTGGTCTGAGAACAGACCAATTCTGTCAAAGGGGAAGTCCTAGATCGAGGCCTGCATCTCTTGGGAGACGCCTGCAGTCTGGAGCCAGGGACTATGTTGCATGACCACTGTGGATGCAACAGCCATTGCCACCAAATATGCCGCGTCCCATGTTATTTACAGAGAGCCTGCTGCCATGCCCTCTTCCACCAGCATGCCAAACTCTTGGGCCAACCCCTGAGGAAGGGATTCCTGGAACTTTTTGAGACCATCCCAGAGATTAAAATTGTGCCGGCAGCCCAGCAAGGCCTGATGATTCATCACCCGAAACGGTAGGCTGGCAGTAGAATAAATTTTTCTCCCAAATAAGTCAAGTTTTTTAGCATCCTTATTTTTGGGAGTAAAGGAGGTGGGGACCTGCTTGTTCTTTTTGTTGGCTACAGATACAACCAGTGAGCCGGGGGCTCGTGCGTATAAAGGCTGGCACAAAGTATTTTTTCTCGGCCGTTTTAAAGGTGGATCAGATGGAGGAGGAGGTTGGCCACAAAGCCTTGGCTATTGTGGAGGACCCCCTCATGCATGGGCAGGGTGACCCGGCCATGCGTAGAAGCCAAGAGAACGTTGAAGAATTGCATCTCGAGCACCAGTTCTCGATGGGTCGACGAGGAAGACTGGACCACGGGTGGGGGTTCTGGGGTCTTGATGGCCAGAGAAAGAGGCTTTGGGGTGGGCACAGGTTCTTCTGCACCATCTTCAGAACAGACTTCCAGTACTGGGTCCGGTGCCGGTGGGACTGCTGCTCCGTCATGGCCAAGGAGTGCTATGGAGGTATCGTCACGATTGGTACACCCCATGCTCTCCAAAATTGCCACCGCACTTGCCACTGGTCATGCTGCCATTGTGGTGCTGCCAAAGAGGGAGCGGGCTCTGGTGCCCAGCCAGGTCGATCAGACCGTAACGACAGGCTGACCTGGACCTCTATACTGGAGGAGCCACCTTCCAGCGACCAGGGAGGAACCGTCAACACTTGAGTTTGTTTGCTGGTCATGTCTACTGGTGACCATTGCCCAGGCATAACTGAACTGTAACTGCAGTGTGGAGAGTGGTACCGGTGCCGGGGGGACCGGTACTGGGATGGGAAATGTTCCCATCATGCTGGTGATCGGGACCAATGCCTAGAGGACGACAGCTGATTCGGTAAACAGTGCCAGGAATTGTAAGGGGAGGGTCAGCCCCATGGGAATCCAGAAGCTCACTTGGGCAACTGACGTCACGATTGGGATCTGCCCCACGATACCTGATGCAGCAGAGAAGATAGACTCCTTCTGTCCGGCGACTGATGCTGGCCCCCTCTTCCCTAAGAGTCTTAATGGCGAGCTTGCCCTCTTCAGGAGTCTTAGCCGGGTCCTGCAGCACCAGGGTCATTGTCAGAGCAGGTGAAGACCTGTGCTCTCTCTGTACCGTGGGAGCCTGGGCTGATGAAGATGCAGGTAGGCATGCAGGTCCCAAACCACTCCCAAGAGTTGTGGCAAACCTTTCAAGGGGTTGGGCACCCCAGCCGGGGAGGCATAATCACGTGGCTCCGGAGCAGTTTGGTGGGCAGGCCAGGTCCCTTGATAGATGACTCCTGGGTCTTCTTGCTCGGTGTCATGGAGCGCTTCCCAGACTACTACTTCAATACTAGCGCTGGCGAATGGAGCCAGGAGGAGTCAGGCACTGGTGGTGCGCTTTTCACAGAGACCAAAGCACTTGGTGCGACCTGCCCAGACGGCTCAGAAGCCAGGCGGAAGGTGGACTCCATGAGGAGAGCCCTGAGGCAGATCTCCCATTCCTTCTGGGCACGGGGACAAAAGTTTTTGCAGATCTGGCACCGCTCGTGAACGTGTGACTCCCCCAGGCACTTGGGGCAGCTGCTGTGCTGGTCACTCACAGGCACAGGCCTGCTGTAGTCTGAGCAGGGCTTGAACCTGGGAGACCAGGGCATGCCCCTCCTGGGGCAAAGTCCCACTGGGACACTAACTACTTACCAATTACACCTCTACCTCGACAGAATGCTGTCCTTGGGAGCCAAAGAAATCTTACCACGTTATAGGTGAAACCATGTTATATTGAACTTGCTTTGATCCACCGGAGTGCGCAGCTCTGCCCACCCCGGAGCACTGCTTTACTGCGTTACATCCAAATTCGTGTTATATCAGGTGGTGTTATATTGAGGTAGCAGTCTACTTAAGACCAACAAAGTGAACTATATACACAATGGCCTTAAGGCCCGAACTTCAAAATAGTAGACAACTGCTAGCTCTTGTCAAGCAAGAGAGGTGCTCCGACTGACCATCATGGGCAGTAAGAAGGAACTGAGGGGGCGTAGGGCCAGTGGTGCCTGATATACCATGGCGTGAGTTCAGCACTCCAGAGGGTGCCACAGCTGGCCATACAGGTACCACTAAGGCAAAAATCTCTAGCGGCCACACACACGAGTGTGCGCACACCTAGAATGGAATCGACATGAGTAAGCACTTGAAGAAAGATACAAAATACTACAGAGGGAGCTTCATTGTAAATCTGAGTGATACAGCACTGAAATGAAAATGTAACCAAATGTAACCAAAATTTGGACATCTGACTCCCAATAGCATTAACAGCAGTAGTAACTAAAATCAGAACATATAGGTTAAATGCTGTATTTGTGATTACACACAGGCTAATCTTCACTGCAAAAAACCTGTCGGTGTACACTGAGATCACTAACTCAAGGAAGCTAATTTTCACTGCAAAAAACCTGTCGGTGTACACTGAGATCGCTAACTCAAGGAAGCTTTCTCGATGTAAGTTCATAGTGGACACAAGGCACAAGGCCTCATAACCTAAGTCGCGCAGAACGCAATGCCATCCACAGCCTCAGAAACCACCCTGACATCATCATCAAAGAGGTTGATAAAGGAGGTGCTGTTGTCATCATGAACAGGTCTGACTACCAAAAGGACAGTGGCTTCGAGGTTTGTGCGTGGTTGGTTCCTGAGCTAGGTTACTGTTGTGCGGTTGCGTTAACTGGTGACGCTATTTCAAGGTTGCATGTGTGTCTATGGCGAGACTGGCCCGTGCCCCCACTGCTGTAATGTGCTGGCTCATCCAGGATGGGTTGTGTATGGAAGGTTTAGTCTGGAACTGTATGTGATGGTGTGGCCTAGATAGTGAGTCCTTGTTCTTTCTTCTCTATGAGGATTGTCTTTGGCGATATGCTGCGGGCGTTCTGGGGTTACCCGTCTGGCTCTGTGCTGTCATCTGTGTTTCCTTATGTTTCCTCATTTGGGCATTGTGGGTTTGAGATGATTGGTTGGTAGATTTGTAGGTGTTGGGTCGTCTGTCTCAGTGGCTTCGAGGTTTGTGCGTGGTTGGTTCCTGAGCTAGGTTACTGTTGTGCGGTTGCGTTAACTGGTGACGCTATTTCAAGGTTGCATGTGTGTCTATGGCGAGACTGGCCCGTGCCCCCACTGCTGTAATGTGCTGGCTCATCCAGGATGGGTTGTGTATGGAAGGTTTAGTCTGGAACTGTATGTGATGGTGTGGCCTAGATAGTGAGTCCTTGTTCTTTCTTCTCTATGAGGATTGTCTTTGGCGATATGCTGCGGGCGTTCTGGGGTTACCCGTCTGGCTCTGTGCTGTCATCTGTGTTTCCTTATGTTTCCTCATTTGGGCATTGTGGGTTTGAGATGATTGGTTGGTAGATTTGTAGGTGTTGGGTCGTCTGTCTGGAGTCCACTTCCTAGACACCACGGTGCAAATAAGTGATGGTCACATTAACACCACCCTATACTGAAAACCTATCGACCGCTATGCCTACCTTCATGCCTCCAGCTTCCATCCTGGGCACATCACATGATCCATTTGTCTACAGCCAAAGCACTGAGGTACAACCGCATCTGCTCTAACCCCTCAGACAGAGACCAACACCTACAAAATCTCCACCAAGCATTCTCAAAACTACAATACGCCGAGGAAATTAAGGAAACAGATCAACAGAGCCAGACTGTACCCAGAAGCCTCCTACTGCAAGACAAAACCCAGAAAGAAACCAACAGGACTCACTGGCCATCACATACAGTTCCCAGCTAAAACCCCTCCAAGCATCATCAGGGATCTACAACCCATCCTGGACAATGATCCCACACTTTCACAGGCCCTGTGGGTGGCAGGCCAGTCCTCGCCCACAGACAACCTGCCAACCTGAACATATTCTCACCAGTAACTGCACACCGCACCATAGTAACTCTAGCTCAGGAACCAATCCATGCAACAAACCTCGATGCCAACTCTGCCCATATATCGACACCAGCGACACCATCACAGGACCTAACCAGATCAGCCACACCATCACCGGTTCATTCACCTGCACGTCCACCAATGTAATATACGCCATAATATGCCAGCAATGCCCTTCTGTTATGTACATTGGCCAAACTGGACAGTCTCTACGGAAAAGGATAAGGTGACACTAATCAGATATTAGGAATGGCAATATACAAAAACCTGTAGGAGAGCACTTCAACCTCCCTGGCCACACTATAGCAGACCTTAAGGTGGCCATCCTGAAGTTTTTTTGCTGCAGGGATTCTTTCTTCCTAAGTGCAGGACTCTGCACTTGTCCTTGTTGAACCTCATCAGATTTCTTTTGGCCCAATCCTCCAGTTTGTGTAGGTCACTCTGGACTCTACCTTCACTCCAGCGCATAAAGCTCTCCCCACAGGTTAGTGTCATCTGCGAAGTTGCTGAGGGTGCAATTAATCCCATCATCCTGATCATTAATAAAGATGTTGAACAAAACTGGCCCCAGGACTGACCCTTGAGGCACTCCGCTTGATACCGGCTGCCAACTAGACATCGAGCCATTGATCACTACCCATTGAGCCTGACAATCTGGCCAGCTTTCTATCTACCTTATTGTCCATTCATCCAATCTATACTACTTTAACTTGCTGGCAAGAATACTGTGAGAGACTGTATCAAAAGCTTTGCTAAAGTCAAGATATATCACATCCACCCCTTTCCCCATATCCACAGAACCAGTTATCTCATCATAGAAGGCAATTAGCTTGGTCAGGCATGACCTGCCCTTGGTGAATCCACATCGACTGTTCCTAATCACCCTGCTCTCCTCCAAGTACTTCAAAATGGATTCCTTGATTTTGCCAGGGACTGAATGGTAGTTCCCCAGGTTCTATTTCTTCCCCTTTTTAAAGATGGCACGATATTAGCCTTTTTTCAATCATCCGGGACCTGCCCTGATGGCCATTGAATTTTCAAAGATAACAGCCAATGGCTCTGCAGTCATATCCACCAACTTCTTTAGCACCCTCGGATGCAGTACATCCAGGCCCAAGGACTCGTACTCATCCAGCTTTTCTAAATAGTGCTGAACCACTTCTTTCTCCACAGAAAGCCGATCACCTCCTCCCCATACTGGGCTGCCCAGTGCAGTAGTCTGGGAGCTGACCTTGTTAGTGAAGACGGTAGCAAAAAAATAAAGAAAGAAAAAGAAAAATAAAGCATTGAGTACATTAGCTTTTTCCACATCCTCGGTCACTAGGTTGCCTACCCCATCCAGTAAAGGGCCCACACTTTCCCTGACCACCTTCTTGTTGCTAACATTCCTGTAGAAACCCTTCTCGTTACCCTTCACATCCCTTGCTAGCTGCAACCCCAATTGTGCCTGGCCATCCTGATTACACCCTTGCATGCTCTAGCAATATGTTTATACTCCTCCCTAGCAATCTGTTCAAATTTCCACTTCTCGTAAGCTTCCTTTTTAAGTTTAAGATTTCAAGCTAAGCTAAGCAAAGTCAAGTCAAGCAGGTCGCCTGCCATATTTACGATTCTTTCTGCACTTCAGGATGGTTTGTTCCTGCGCCCTCAATAAGGCTTCGTTAAAATACAGCCAGCTCTCCTGGACTTCTTTCCTCCCCTCATCTTAGCCTCCCAGAGGATCCTGCCCATCAGTTCCCTAAGGGAGTATAAGTCTGCTTTTCTGAAGTTCAAGGTCTGTATTTTGCTACTCTCCTTTCTTCCTTTGTTCAGGATCCTGAACCCAACAATCTCACGGTCACTGCTGACTAGGTTGCCACCCACTTTTACTTCCCCTAACAATTCTTCCATGTTTGTAAGCAGCAGGTCAAGAGGAGCACGGCCCCTAGTCAGTTTCTCCAGCACTTGCATCAGGAAGTTACAGGTAATATAACCATGCTGAGGAACTGTTCTAGAACTCTAAAGGATCAGCACAGAGCAGAAGTTTCTCCTTCCATGGCTGCTTAAAAACAAACAGCACTGTTATTTTTCATCCTCTGGATTGGAGTACAAAACCATCATACATATGACCCATATGAGGACTGTTTTCAAATAGTTTTAGCTATGGTTCATGAACTAAAATCCTAATCTCTGCTATGGCAGGAGACTTTTGGAGGGCACAATACCCTGAGTTCAAAAGTCAGTGTATCAACTTGAAGTTTATTGTATGTTTGGGTCAGAAGCTTAAAGCTAGTATAACATAAAATTTGTTATGGAAACACTTGAAGTTATGGGCAAAAGATGGATACTGGAATTCAGAAATGCTTGCCAAAGGATTTTTTTTTTTGCTAACCTGACACTTGAAGGGAGATTTTTTATCACTAATACTATGTATCAGGGAGAGATGTTTACAAGTGAGAAATATGACTGTTAAATTCATGCTAACTGTATAACATTTTACAGAGTTTTTTTTAATACTAACAAGTGTGCGTGTTCTGGACATAATCCACTAACAGCTCATATATATACATATATTTTTTTTCTGTAAAGAAATTCTTTTTTACTTATATTCTCTCTCTCAAAAGGTTATAAGAGGACATCTTAGGTTACTTGTAAACAGACAATAAAAGACATCAGCAACAGCCATCATAGTTTTAATCAAAAAGGAAAATGTGAAAAAAATTATACCTTAAAGACTGAAGCAGCTCCCGTATTTGTCTAAATTATGAAAAAAAATCCTAACCGTGCATTTTCCTGAATTGCACTCAGTGGTTATATACTTAGGAATAACTTTTAAGAATAATTATGAGAAATTGTAAAAGCCAGAGTATATATTTACAGTGTACTCTTACTGGGTTCTCTCCATGGAAAGACAGAATGTGGGGTGGGAAGAGTTTCATGTCCTGTGCATCCTTGATTTACTGAGACCTTCCACTTTATCCACCAATACCCTTGGATCATATCTTGTAACAGCCACCCTTCTGGTGTAAGGGAACTGGATGGATCTCCCTTTACAGTTCATTAGTGAGTGAAGATAAGTTAAACAGATCAAAATAGGTGCTGTAATGGCATACCCAACCCCAACTCATCACGGCTCCCTGCATGCATAACAGTCATGACAACTTCAGGAGCAAGAGATTGTTAAACCCTAGACCAGTGGTCTCCAAACTTTTTTGATCGCGCACCCCATCAGCAAAAAAATTTTGAGCACGTACCCCTGCTACGCCACAAGGCCGGCTCTACCATTTTTGCTGCCTCAAGCAAAAAAAAAAAAAAAAAGGAAGAAAAAAAAAAAAAAGCAGCATTTCAGATTCCACCCACCATACTGCAGAAGAAAACAAAACATACCCAAAAACTGCCTTACCACTTTCACCGTTATAGATTTTTAAAAATCGAAAATTTAAATGAATTTCAGTTATTCTCAATTCTGAAATTTTTCAATGTGTTGTACTTGTAGGGCTCCGATTCAAAAGGAGTTGGGGGGGAAGGGAGGGAAATCACAAGGTTATCTGTTTGGCGGGGGGGGGGGGTGGGCACTGCGGTACTGCTACTCTTAGTTCTTCGCTGCTGCTGGCACTGCTTTAAAGCCAGGCAGCTGAGGGAGTAAGGATGGCATGGTACTGTAACGCCTCACTTAAAGTCGTCCTGGTTAACGTTGTTACGCTGCTCATTGATTAGGGAACATGCTCGTTGCACAACGCTCCCTTATAACGTTGTTTGGCAGCCGCCTGCTTTGTCCACTGCTTGCAGAAAGAGCAGCCTGATGCAGCTGGCTGGTGCAGGCTTGGAACCAGGGCGGATCGGCAGTATCCCCATCAGCTCCCTTCTCCCTTAAGTACCCTGTGCAGCAGCTGCCCAGCAGGCTACCAATTGCCAGCAGTTCAGCTGTCTCCTGCCCTCTGCCTTGGAACTGTTCCCCAGAGCCTCCTGCTTCCTGTGCAGGGGAGGGGCAGGAGGGGGAAACTAGTGTCAAAGCGTCCCCCTCCCCGCTACTCCTGCCCCTCCCCCTACTTACCCCTTCTCCATATAGAGCAGGGAGAAGACAGCTGCAGTATCAACTTCCTGATCTTTTAAAGGTAATGTATTTAGAATGTGGCGTCAGTGTACTTAAAAGGGCAATGCACATCTCTCTCTCTCCCACACACAGGGTGTGTGTCTCGGTCTGCCATGCTGTCTCCCCTCTCTCCATTCGTGCTGTCTTGTAGAGTATGAGCCTACATTAACAACGTGTTAACCCCAGAGAGCTCAGCCAAATGCTAGTTCATCATTCAGCAGTAAGGCATTCCCTGGGAAATATGCCACTCTATTCCACCCTCTAACTTCACCATCTCAACCAAGCTTCACAATCATCATTGCTTTGTACAGTATTAAGTTGTTTGTTTAAAACTTAGAGAGAGAGAGAGAGAGAGAGAGAGAGAAAATAAATAAATAAATAAATAGCCACCCTTCCTTCTGCACTGCTGCCTGTGGAGCTGAGCTGGCAGTCAGCAGTCGCCACTCCCTGGCCACCCAGCTCTAAAGGCAGCAGCACAGAAGTAAGGGTGGCAGGGTATCATACTTCTATACTGCTGGTGGTGGGGGGCATTGCCTTCAGAGCTGGGCATCTGGCCAACAGCCACCATTATCTGGCTGCCCAGCTCTGAAGGCAGTGCACAAGTAAGGGTGGCAATGCTCTGACACGCTCCCCCCACACTTTCTTTTGTGTCAGGACCCGCAATTTGAGAATCACTGGTCTCCTTCATGAACTCTACATAGTATATGGTAAAAGCACACAAGACCAGATTTCACAGTCCATGACATTTTTTTCATGGCCGTGAATTTGGCAGGGCCCTATTTATAAAACATCAATATTTAAGTATCTTTTTCCATACAGTAAAGATATGCTTGCCAAAGGATATTTTTTTTGTTAAAAGAGAGGGAAAATGATGATGAAAACATTGTGTATTTTTACTAAAAATATACACTACATGCCTTCTTAAACACACAAATTGGGTGTGATTAAGAAGCCTGCTACGAGCGACAACTCACATGCTTGTTAACTTAGAACGAAGTTTAGCAGCTATGACAGATGCCTGACTACACAAACTTGCATGTGAAATGCTGATATAGGTGAGCTGAGAGTCACAGAGCAGAAATAAATGTGATGCTTGTGGTTGGGTGTTAGCTAAACATCTCCTCCCTGATGACAAGCAGGTCTCCATGACTTATAGATTTGTTGCCAATGAGCAGTAATCACATAGAAAATTTGTTCTGAGCAGGGTCAGCTACGACAAAGTTTGTGTTCCCAAGCTGCAGATGTGGAGAAGGCCACAGTCAATAGATTCCCAACTGATGTAAACTGTCATTGCTCTGTTGATTTAAATGGAGCTATGCCAATTTGCACCAGCTAAGAATGTGTTCACTGTTCTGGTCTCTTTTCTACAAGAACATACATAAGATTTCAACCAGGAACACAGTCCAGAGGGGTGGACAGGCTAATAAATCCAGAATGCTTCCACTTTGGAACAGTCCAATTTTTTCTGGCTATAGAATTTACAGTCTCCACTACTTTTTAGGTGGGAGAGGAGAGAAGATAAAGGTTTAGATTTTGAAACCTCACCAAAGAAAAGTTTTTTTCCCCAATGAGATGGAGAATGCACAAGGAATGGTGCCTTCTATTCCAGGATTTGAACCATAGCTCCTAACAGTCTCTAAACACATTCCAACATGGATGACGCCTTTTCTGTTGGAAACATAATGCACTAGATGCCACGCCACTGTGAAGAGTTGGGCCACTGCTCAAGAAACCATCCCAACAGTGGCAATTAAGACAGCTACCATTGGATTTAAAATCTCCTTGTACTGGCAAAGATAGTGGTGAAAATGGTGTTAAGAAATTTCTTAAGTCCTCATCAGTTTTATTTAGGACTTATGACAGAGAGGCTATTGATATTTTTGGCGGTTGTACTACCCCAAGCAATTACACTTTCACAGGGCCCATGCTGATTTTGTTAAGTCTGTCAGTAACATCGAATAGCATCAACCTTAGGGAAACAAGGTAGATGAAATAATATTATTGGACCAACATCTACTATTGAGAGAGACAAGCTTTCAAATTTACACAGAACTCTTCTTCCGGTCTGGGAAAGGTACTCAGAGAGTGTCAGCTAAATAGAAAGTGGAATAGCATTCAGTTTAAGGAGTTGATACATTTTTCCAGAGGCTGCTCAAGGTGAAGTAGGTAGTTAACACCTCTGTAATTGCAGGACAAAGAAGGGTTGGTAGGTTACAGTTTGTTGTAGTGAGCCATAAACCCGGGTGTCTTTACTGAGTCCATGATTTTTAGTGTCTAGCATGAACAACACTGCGATCAAGCTGGGGGTATCATGTATCACTTCCTCTCAAAGGCCTCTCAAATACTGGACACCATAAGGTTGAGTCTTTTATCCCTCCCAATACGAAAATGCTACAGATGAGAGAGATAGTGAGGGGTTACAAACCGCACTGTCAGTGGCATTCAGGTGGAACTTCATTCTACATCTTGTTTCACTCATCTCTGCTGCTTTTGTGCTTGTAAGGCTTGACTCTGGGTGTGACGGAACCAGCACAAGACCAGAAACAATGCTGCTCGGTCAGGGAGTTTATCCAGAGAAGTGGAATGGGCCCTTTCATTTTTAGAGTGCAGGGCTGTCCTTCTCAGTCCAGCCCGGCCTTGGAGGCACATCAGATCCCTCAGCACAGCTGGACATGCAGGTAGCGAGGGCTCTCCATGCTAAGCCAGGCCAGAAGACCACATCTTCTCGCCGCTGCTACATCTCCACCTGTCACTGCAGGCTACTCTACCGTAAAGCGCGTTTCTGATGCGGGCGGGAACAGGGCGCTGCATTCGCTCTCCACAGCCTCCTCCAGTGCCCTGCGCCCCTGGGGTGCGGAGGCCCGGTCGCCCCGGTGACAGCTGAACGCTGGTGCCCGCGCCAGGACGCCCCGTGCCGCCTCAGGGTGGAGCCTGCTTAGCTCCAGGTCCCTTCCGTCCTGTCCTCGCTCCCGGCTGGCCTGGCCTGGCCGCCCACCCGCTCCGGACACTAGGCCAGCGGCGCGAGGAACCAGGGGCCGCTGCCTGCCCCTCCCCCCACGCAGTCGATACGTGCTCGTCCGACCCTTCCACCAACAGCGGCCCGGCCCGGCCCGGCTCAGCTCCCCGGCCCAGGGCGGGGGCGTTACTCACCGGCAGACTCGGTAGACACAAAGCGACCCCTCTAATGGCGGCGATGGAAAAACCGGGGCAGACAGGGGAGGGGGGCGGGCACAATCGCACCGTAGCCAATCGAAGCCCCCGAGCACCTTTGCAAAGCCAGCACGGCCCTTCAGTCAGAAACACCCTGAGCTGACGGCCAATCAGCGCCGACGCTCAAAGCGCAGGCGCACAACTAGGCGGGAATCAGCGCAGCGCAGGGCACCCCTAAAAAAACAAATCGGGAACGCGCGGCGCGGGGAAGGGGGCGGGGCCTGCAGTGGGGTCTCGGAGCCGGCCGGCCGGTAGCGTCCCCTGCCTCGGTTACCTCAGTGCTGCCCGCGGGGCCTGACACTTAGCGCCCGCCGTGCCCAGTCCTGCGTAGCCGTCGCCCGCGCTCGCTCCCGAGAGGAGACACGACCCCTGCAGCACGCGCGCCCTCCAGCTGTCTTGAGAGAGACCGTGACTGAGGCAGCGCTTAGCCCCCTCAGGCTGCGGCGGCCTCGCCGCAAGGACGAGCGGGGAAGCTGGGCCAGCGCGCGGGAAGAGGCAGCAGGCCAGGCTCAGCCAGCGCCTCGGGTTAGCTGTGGAGTCTGCGGTTACTATTTAGTATCAGAGGGGTAGCCCTGTTAGTCTGGATCTGTAAAAGCAGCAGAGAATCCTGTGGCACCTTATAGACTAACAGACGTTTTGGAGCGTTCCAAAACGTCACGCTCCAAACCGTCTGTTAGTCTATAAGTTACTATTTAAATCGCAACAAGTCCCTTTTCACACTAAAACTTGGGGGACTGTCTACGCTTGTTAATGACTTTTTGCAAAGAAACCCACCTTCCCAAGAGGCATACAGCTCTTACCGCTGTTCTTTGTGCATTGCTGTGAAAGTAAAGACAGGTTCGACCAGTGTAAATACCTTTTGGCATCCGGAGGCTAACCCACAGTTCAAAAAGCGAGCACACTGCCCAGCATCGCTGCTGGTCATATCCACCTCGCCCCTTGTAAGCCCTGGGAAGTTTGAAGCTTCCTTTGCACATGTGGCAGGGAAAGCAGCCAGACAACAGGACATTTAAAAAAGAATGGCAAGAAGGAAGTAGGGCAGCAGGAGGTACTGAGCAGAGACCCAGAATGTCTTCAGCTCACCCTCCCCCCAGATCTGTTGAGAGAGCTCCACTGTGGGATAGCTGCCCTACAGTTTTCAGAGTGGTAGCCGTGTTAGTCTGTATCAGCAAAAAGAACAAGGAGTACTGTCAGGTATCCAGAGGGATCCCTGTTAGGTCTTGATGAATCTGTAAAAGCACAAAGAATCTGGGCACCCTATAGACTAACAGACAGACATTTTGAGCATGAGCATTTTGTGGTGAAACCCACTTGTCGGATGCATGTAGTGGAAATTTCCGGGGGCAGGTATAATATATGCAAGCAAGCTAGAGATACGAGGAGTATACTTCAATCAGGGAGGATGAGGCCCTTCTGATCGTGTTGGAGGTGTGAAACCCAGGGAGTTTGCAGTTCATCCTGCAAATTTGACACCATCAATTCGGATTAAAACAAAGACTGTGATGGCTTGCCAATACAAACACCGGTTTCTCCTCCCTTGGTTTTCACACCTCAACTGCTAGAACAGGGCCTCATCCTCCCTGATTGAACTAACCTCGTTATCTCTAGCTTGCTTGCATATATATATATATATATACACACACACACACACACACACATACACACCTGCCCCTGGAAATATCCAGTACATGCATCCGACAAAGTGGGTATTCACCCACGAAAGCTCATGTTCCAAAACATCTGTTAGTCTATAAGGTGCCACAGGATTCTTTGCTGCTTTTAAGGAGTACTTGTGGCACCTTAGAGACTAACAAATTTATTTGAGCATAAGCTTTCGTGGGCTAAAACCCACTTCATTGGATACATGCAGTGGAAAATACAGTAGGAAGATTTATGTAGACAGAGAACATGAAAAAATGGGTGTTGCCATACCAATTGTAACAGGAGTAATTAATTAAGGTGAGCTATTATCAGCAGGAGAAAAAAAAAGTACTGCAGTGATAATCAGAATGGCCATTTCCAACAGTTGACAAGAAGGAGTGAGTAACAGTAGGGGGAAAATAGCATGGGGAAACAGTTTTTACTTTGTATAACGATCCATCCACTCCCAGTCTTTATTCAAGCCTAATTTAAGGGTGTCTAGTTTGCAAATTAATTCCCCAATTCTGCAGTTTCTCGGAGTCTATTTTTGAAGTTCTTTGTTGGAGTATTAAACAAAAAAAATTTTTTAAAAACCCTTCCTGATTATCACTACAAAAGTTTTTTCTCCTGCTGATAATAGCTCACTTAATAGCTATGTCTACACTACAAAATTAGGTCGAATTTATAGAAGTCGGTTTTTAAGAAATCTGTTTTTATACAGTCAATTGTGTGTGTCCGCCCAAAAAATGCTCTAAGTGCATTAAGTTGGTGGACTCCGTCCACAGTACTGAGGCTAGCATTGAATTCTGGACCACTGTGCTGTGGGTAGCTATTCCACAGTCCCTGCAGTCTCCGCCGCCCACTGGAATTCTGGGTTGAGATCCCAATGCCTGATGGGGCAAAAACAGTGTTGCGGGTGATTCTGGGTACAAGTCATCAGCCCCCTCCCCCCCTCCGTGAAAGCAATGGCAGACAATTGTTTTGCGCCTTTTTTCCTGGTTTACCTGTGCAGATGCCATACCACGGCAAGCGTGGACTGTCACCGTAAGTCTCCTGGGTGCTGGCAGATATGGGACTGCATTGCTACACAGCAGCAGCTCATTGCCTTTTAGCAGCAGATAGTGCATTACAACTGATAGCCATCATCATCGTACTCCTGGGTGCTCTTTTAGCCGACCTCGATGAGGTTAGTCGGGGCGCCTGGGCAGACATGGGAGTGACTCAGCCAAGTCATTCCCATCTTCTGCCGAGCACCAGGAGGAATTTTTAATGCCAATGTGATCATGTGGAATTTTAATTTTTGGGTGAATACATTTAGTTGGCATAGGTTGAGACTTGGTCTCTGTACACAGGATTTTTGGGAGACTAAGAAATATGGGGAGTAGAACCCCTTTCTTTAGTGCTGAGGGTTCTCTGGCCCATTTCTGGAGTAGAGAACTTACTTCTAGATGAAAAATCTTTGTGCAAGATTGGTCCCTGGAAAGGCCCTGGGAAGGGGGTTTGGGGTGAGGAGATGAGAAACTCAATGGTGTAGACTTGGTGCATGATGTCTAGTACTCACTTGTCTGTTGTTATTGTTCTCCAGTTGTGGCAAAGTGGGTAAGGCAGCCACCAAAGTTTTTTGGGCAGACAATAAGGAATGCCATCAATATCGGTATGCAGTCCTCAAGCGTACCATCAAAAGAATGCCTTGGACAGTGGGTGAGGCCAGACATTGATTGTAGTGGTAGAAGAAGCCACAAATCTGGGTTTTTGAACCCTTAGGCTTTTGCAGAGGGGGTTGGGGTTCATAAGAGTGCTGATGATAGAATGCCTGAGAGGGAGGTCTGGGTCTATAGATTTGCTTATTATGTCTCCTCTTCAGGGCAGCAGTATAAATGTCCAGGGGGAAGAAAGTTGTCCTAGACTAGAGTCTTTAAGGGAGTGTAGAGACTCGTCGGTCTTTTCTTGAAAAAGGTTAGACTCTGTGATGTTGTGCAGTCTATATGGTTTTATAAAAATTTAATAATAAGTGAATATAATGTAACTGAAATATGCTTCATGCAAAAGGTCTCTTGTAAGGTATCGTTATAAAGTTTATAATCTACTAAGTGTAATCATCCTATTTCTATAAATGTACTACTCTTGTATCTGAAACTAGAAATATGAAATATAACTCTGAGGGCCTATTGTAATTATGTAAAATGTGGGCCATTAACGGTGGTTTGGGATCTTGATGACTCCCATTAACTAGGACTATTGTCTGCAAAGGCTGTGTTTTACATGTAAGTCTTCCTTTATACCTGTGTGCTGGCAAGTGGGTAAAGAAGTCTTGCTGTGATGTGATCATGTCACCTGAACTGGAATCCATCTTTAACCTGGTGTCTTTCCATTGAGAAGGAGGAGGTGGGAACTCAGAGAGGGACAAAAGGATTCCCGCCTTATGCAAAAGATATATAAAAGGGTGGAAAAGAACAAGGGGAGAGGAGCCCTCATGAAGAATCCCCTAGCTACCACCTAAGCTGGGACAAGAGCTGTACCAGGGTCAAGAATTTTGCCCAGGCCTGGAAGGTGTCCAGTCTGAGGAAAAAAATTACTGAAGTATCTCTGAGGGTGAGATTATCTGTATTCAGTTTGATTAGACATAGATTTGTGCGTTTTATTTTATTTTGTTTGGTGACTTACTTTGTTCTGTCTGTTACTACTTGGAATCACTTAAATCCTACTTTCTGTATTTCATAAAATCACTTTTCACTTATTAATTAACTCAGAGTATGTATTAATACCTGGGTGAGCAAACAATTGTGCATCTCTTTCTCTAGCAGTGTTATAGAGGGCGAACAATTTATGAATTTACCCTGAATAAGCTTTGTACAGGGTAAAACGGATTTATTTGAGTTTAGACCTCATTGGGAGTTGAGCATCTGGGTGTTAAAGACAAGAACACTTCTGTCAGCTGCTTTCAGGTAAACCCGCAGCTTTGGGGCAAGTAATTCAGATCCTGGGTCTTTGTTGGAGCAGACAGGAGTGTCTGGCTCAGCAAGACAGGTGCTGGAGTCTTGAGCTGGCAGGGAAAACAGGAGCAGAGGTAGTCTTGGCACATCAGGTGGCAGCTCCCAAGGAGGTTTCTATGATTTGCAAACAGGAGCTGCTAACAGGGACTTTCGTAAGGGAGTTTGGAAGGGGAGCAGGAAGGAACCGGAGGCCCCTTGCTGGTTCTGTTTCCCTTTAGTCCCCGTAAAACCTATAAACCAAACTACATTCAAAAACTTCTTGCTTTAAACAACCCTTTCATTAACTAGGAGACAATGCAGGCAGAAGCCCAGCAGCAGAGTGGCGGCTATCCAGTTTATTGCATTGAGTGTAGCATGTATGATTACCTGCCCTGTGGGTGGGTGGCATATGTGTGCATTTGGTGCAATGAGCCCTTGGCCCTCAGAGACCATGTATGGACTTTGGAGGCCAGGGTGGTGGAACTGGAGGAGCTAAGAGAGGCAGAGAGGTATGTTGATGAGGCTTTCCAGCACACTGTAGAATTGTCCCACCTCTGGTCAGACAGCGCCTGCGCTGTTGAGGAGGATGAAAGGCCCAGGGAATCAGGGCAGTCAACGGGAGCAGAGGGAAATCTTTCCATAGTTGGGACCCTCCTTCCAGATGGTGCTGGGGTTGCCTCTTGCACTGAGGTTACCTCTCCGGGGGAGGGAACTCCAGTTGCTAGGAAAAGGCAGGTGTTAGTAATGGGAGATTTGATCATTAGAAACGTAGATAGCTGGGTTTGTGATGACCGGGAGAACCGTATGGTGACTTGCCTGTGCTGGATGCCGAATGGTTACGGATCTTACTCGATGGTGCATGCTAGAACAAACTTATGTGTAGTGCGTGGAGGAGGCTGGTGGTCATGGTACATGTAGGTACGAATGACAAAGGAAGGGTAGGTGGGAGAGGGAAGAGACTGAAATCCAGACCTCTATGGTGGGCATTCTCAGAAAGTCCCAGTTCCACACGCAGGGACAGGTAGGCAGGCGAGATCCAGAGCCTCAATGCCGTGGAATGGACGACTGGTCTAGAGAGGAGGGTTACATTCTTAGAACTTGGGAACTTTTGGGATGGAGGAGGCAGTGGTGTTCTTGTCATCTCCCTGTGCAGGGAAAAGGCTGGGTATGGATCATCCGAATTGTGGAAGAGTAAGAGAGGCTACGCAGTGGTGTTTGGAGAGAAGGCTTGGATTCTTCGACCATGGGGTGGTGTTCAAGAAGGAGGTGTGCTAGGCAGCGTCGGCGTCCACCTAACAAAGAGGGAAGAGCGTCTTTGCAAGCTGGCTGGCTAACCTAGTGAGGAGGGCTTTAAACTAGGTTCACCAGGGGAAGGAGACCAAAGCCCTGAGGTAAGTGGGGAAATGGGGTACGGGAGGAACTGAGCAGGAGAGTGCAAAGAGGGAGGACTCCTGTCTCAGATTGAGAAACGACAATCCGCAGTTATCTTAAGTGCCTACACACAAATGCAAGAAGCCTGGGAAACAGCAAGCGAGAACATTCCTGGCACAGTCAAGGAACTATGATGTGTGATTGGAATAACAGAGACTTGGTGGGATAACTCACATGACTGGAGTACTGTCATGGATGGATATAAACTGTTCAGGAAGGACAGGCAGGGCAGAAAAGGTGGGGAGTTGCATTGTATGTAAGAGAGCAGTATGACTGCTCAGAGCTCCGGTATGAAACTGCAGAAAAACCTGAGAGTCTCTGGATTAAGTTTAGAAGTGTGAGCAACAAGGTGATGTCGTGGTGGGAGTCTGCTATAGACCACCAGACCAGGGGATGAGGTGGACGAGGCTTTCTTCTGGCAACTAGCAGAAGTTACTAGATCGCAGGCCCTGGTTCTCATGGGAGACTTTAATCACCCTGATATCTGCTGGGAGAGCAATACAGCGGTGCACAGACAATCCAGGAAGTTTTTGGAAAGTGTAGGGGACAATTTCCTGGTGCAAGTGCTGGAGGAACCAACTAGGGGCAGAGCTCTTCTTGACCTGCTGCTCACAAACAGAGAAGAGTTAGTAGGGAAGCAAAAGTGGATGGGAACCTGGGAGGCAGTGACCATGAGATGGTGAGTTCAGGATCCTGACACAAGAAGAAAGGAGAGCAGCAGAATACAGACCCTGGACTTCAGAAAAGCAGACTTTGACTCCCTCAGGGAACTGATGGGCAGGATCCCCTGGGAAAATAACATGAGGGGGAAAGGAGTCCAGGAGAGCTGGCTGTATTTTAAAGAATCCTTATTGAGGTTGCAGGAAAAAAACATCCCGATGTGTAGAAAGAATAGTAAATATGGCAGGCGACCAGCTTGGCTTAACAGTGAAATCCTTGCTGATCTTAAACAAAAAAGAAGCTTACAAGAAGTGGAAGATTGGACAAATGACCAGGGAGGAGTATAAAAATATTGCTCAGGCATGCAGGAGTGAAATCAGGAAGGCCAAATCACACTTGGAGTTGCAGCTAGCAAGAGATGTTAAGAGTAACAAGAAGGGTTTCTTCAGGTATGTTAGCAACAAGAAGAAAGTCAAGGAAAGTGTGGGCCCCTTACTGAATGAGGGAGGCAACCTAGTGACAGAGGATGTGGAAAAAGCTAATGTACTCAATGCTTTTTTTGCCTCTGTCTTCACAAACAAGGTCAGCTCCCAGACTGCTGCACTGGGGCACACATGGGGAGAAGGTGACCAGCCCTCTGTGGAGAAAGAAGTGGTTCAGGACTATTTAGAAAAACTGGGAGCAGCACAAGTCCATGGGCCAGATGCGCTGCATCCGAGGGTGCTAAAGGAGTTGGCGGATGTGATTGCAGAGCCATTGGCCATTATCTTTGAAAACTCATGGCGATCGGGGAGGTCCCGGATGACTGGAAAAAGGCTAATGTAGTGCCCATCTTTAAAAAAAGGAAGGAGGAGGATCTGGGGAACTACAGGCCAGTCAGCCTCACCTCAGTCCCTGGAAAAATCATGGAGCAGGTCCTCAAGGAATCAATTCTGAAGCACTTAGAGGAGAGGAAAGTGATCAGGAACAGTCAGCATGGATTCACCAAGGGCAAGTCATGCCTGACTAACCTAATTGCCTTCTATGATGAGAGATACTGGGCTCTGTGGATGAGGGGAAAGCAGTGGATGTGTTATTCCTTGACTTTAGCAAAGCTTTTGATACGGTCTCCCACAGTATTCTTGCCAGCAAGTTAAAGAAGTATGGGCTGGATGAATGGACTATAAGGTGGATAGAAAGCTGGCTAGATCGTCGGGCTCAATGGGTAGTGATCAATGGCTCCATGTCTAGTTGGCAGCCAGTATCAAGTGGAGTGCCCCAAGGGTCGGTCCTGGGGCTGGTTTTGTTCAATATCTTCATTAATGATCTGGAGGATGGGCGTGGACTGCACTCTCAGCAAGTTTGCAGATGACACTAAACTGGAGGAGTGGTAGATATGCTGGAGGGTAGGGATAGGATACAGAGGGACCTAGACAAATTAGAGGATTGGGCCAAAAGAAACCTGATGAGGTTCAACAAGGACAAGTGCAGAGTCCTGCACTTAGGACGGAAGAATCCCATGCACTGCTGTTACAGACTAGGGACCGAATGGCTAGGAAGCAGTTCTGCAGAAAAGGACCTAGGGGTTACAGTGGACAAGAAGCTGGATATGAGTCAACAGTGTGCCCTTGTTGCCAAGAAGGCTAAATGGCATTTTGGGCTGTATAAGTAGGGGCATTGCCAGCAGATCGAGGGACGTGATCATTCCCTCTATTCGACATTGGTGAGGCCTCATCTGGAGTACTGTGTCCAGTTTTGGGCCCCACACTACAAGAAGGATGGAAAAATTGGAAAGAGTCCAGCGGAGGGCAACAAAAATGATTAGGGGGCTGGAGCACATGACTTATGAGGAGAGGCTGAGGGAACTGGGATTGTTTAGTCTGCAGAAGAGAAGAATGAGGGGGGATTTGATAGCTGCTTTCAACTACCTGAAAGGGGTTCCAAAGAGGATGGATCTAGACTGTTCTCAGTGGTACCTGATGACAGAACAATGGTGAAGCACTGGAATGGGTTACCTAGGGAGGTGGTGGAATCTCCTTCCTTAGAGTTTTTTAAGGTCAGGCTTGACAAAGCCCTGGCTGGGATGATTTAGTTGGGAATTGGTCCTGCTTTGAGCAGGGGTTGGACTAGATGACCTCCTGAGGTCCCTTCCAACCCTGATATTAATAAGATGGGTGAATTAGAGTGCCTTGTGATAAAGGAGGATATTGATATAATAGGCATCACAGAAACCTGGTGGACTGAGAGCAATCAATGGGACACAATCATTCCGGGTACAAAATATATGGGAAGGACAGAACAGGTTGTGCAGGGGGGGGAGTGGCACTATATGTGAAAGAAAATGTAGATTCAAATGAAGTAAAAATCTTAAGCTGAATCCACATGTTCCATAGAATCTCTATGGATAGAATTTCATGCTCTAATAAAAATATAACATTAGGGATCTATTATCGACCACCTGACCAGGACAGTGATAGTGATGATGAAATGCTAAGGGAAATTAGAGAGGCTATCAAAATTAAGAACTCAGTAATAGTGGGGGATTTCAATTATCCCCATATTGACTGGGAACATTTCACTTCAGGACGAAATGCAGAGATAAAATTTCTCGATACTTTAAATGACTGCTTCATGGAGCAGCTGGTACGGGAACCCACAAGGGGAGAGGCACTCTAGATTTAATCCTGAGTGGAGCACAGGAGCTGGTCCAAGAGGTAACTATAGCAGGACCGCTTGGAAATAGTGACCATAATACAATAGCATTTCAACATCCCTGTGGTGGGAAGAACATCTCAACAGCCCAACACTGTGGCATTTAATTTCAAAAGGGGGAACTATGCAAAAATGAGGGGGTTAGTTAAACAAAAGTTAAAAGGTACAGTGACTAAAGTGAAATCCCTGCAAGCTGCATGGGCGCTTTTTAAAGACACCATAATAGAGGCCCAACTTCAATGTATACCCCAAATTAAGAAACACAGTAAAAGAACTAAAAAAGAGCCACCGTGGCTTAATAAAAACCATGTAAAAGAAGCATGAGAGATAAGGGCCCCAAGGATTGAACTCACAACCCTGGGTTTAGCAGGCCAATGCTCAAACCGCTAAGTTATCCTTCCCCCCAAATTAAGTACAGAATGTAATAAGAAAAGCCAAAGAGGAGTTTGAAGAATGGCTAGCCAAAAACTCCAAAGGTAATAACAAAATGTTTTTTAGTACTCAGAAGCAGGAAGCCTGCTAAACAACCAGTGTGGCCTTGACAATCGAAATACACAAAGGAGCGCTTAAAGATGATAAAGTCATTGCGGAGAAACTAAATGGATTCTTGCTTCAGTCTTCACGGCTGAGGATGTTAGGGAGATTCTCAACCTGAACCAGCTTTTCTGGTGACAAATCTGAGGAACTATCACAGACTGAAGTGTCAATAGAGGAGGTTTTGGAATTAATTGATAAACTTAACATTAACAAGTCACTGGGACCAGATGGCATTCACCCAAGATTCTGAAAGACTCAAATGTGAAATTGCAGAACTATTAACTAAGGTTTGTAAACTGTCCTTTAATCTACTTCTGTACCCAATAACTGGAAGTTAGCTAATTTAACACCAATATTTAAAAAGGGCTCTAGAAGTGATCCCGGCAATTACAGACCGGTAAGTCTAACATCAGTACCGGGCAAATTACTCGAAACAATAGTTAAGAATTAAATCGTCAGACACATAGAAAAGCATAAACTGTTGAGCAATAGTCAACATGGTTTCCTGTAAAGAAAAATCGTGTCTTACTAATCTATTAGAGTTTCTTTGAAAGGGTCAACAAACATGTGGACAAGGGGGATCCAGTGGACGTAATGTACTTAGATTTCCAGAAAGCCTTTGAACAAATCCCTCACCAAAGGCTCTTACGTAAATTAAGCTGTCATGGGTAAAAGGGAAGTTCCTTTCATGGACTGAGAACTGGTTAAAAGACAGGGAACAAAGGTAGGAATTAATGGTAAATTCTCAGAATGGAGAGGGTAACTAGTGGTGTTCCCCAGGGTCAGTCCTCGGACCCAATCCTATTCAACTTATTCATAAATGATTTGGAAAAAGAGGTAAACAGTGAGGTGGCAAAGTTTGCAGATGATACTAAATTGCTCAAAATAGTTAAGATCAAAGCACATGTGATGAACTTCAAAAAGATCTCACAAAACTAAGTGATTGGGCAACAAAATGGCAAATGAAATTTAATGTGGATAAATGTAAAGTAATGCACATTGGAAAAAATAAACCCCAACTATACATACAATAGGATGGGGCTAATTTAGCTACAACAAAGTCAGGAAAAGATTCTTGGAGTCATCATGGATAGTCTCTTGAAGATGTCCACGCAATGTGCAGAGGCAGTCAAAAAAACAAACAAGATGTTAGGAATCATGAAAAAGGGGATAGAGCATAAGACTGAGATATATTATTGCCCTTATATAAATCCATGGTTGCCCACCTCGTGTACTGCATACAGATGTGGTCTCTTCATCTCAAAAAAGATATACTGCATTAGAAAAGGTTCAGAAAAGGGCAACTAAAATGATTAGGGGTTGGAATGGGTCCTATGAGGAGATTAAAGAGGCTAGGACTCTTGAGCTTGGAAGAGAGGAGACTAACAGGAGTTTGATAAGGGATATAAAATCATGAGAGACGTGGAGAAGTGGATAAGGAAAAGTATTTACTTATTCCCTAATACAAGAACTAGGGGTCACCAAATGAAATTTATAGGCAGCAGGTTTAAAACAAATACAAGGAAGTCTTCTTCACACAGTGCACAGTCAGCTTGTGGAACTCCTTACCTGAGGAGGTTGTGAAGGCTGAGACTGTAACAGTGTTTAAAAGGGAACTGGATAAATTCATGGCGGCTAAGTCCATAAATGGCTATTAGCCAGGATGGGTAAGGAATGGTATCCCTAGCCTCTGTTCATCAGAGGATGGAGATGGATGGCAGGAGATAGATCACTTGATCATTGCCTGTTAGTTCCACTCCTTCTGGGGCACCTGGCATTGGCCACTGTCGGTAGACAGGATACTGGGCTAGATGGACCTTTGGTCTGACCTAGTACGGCCGTTCTTATGTTCTTATGATCCAACCCATCACAGACTCATCAGAGAGAAGGTCCTTGATGGTATTCAGGGAGGTCCAGAAGATTGCAACCACAATTCACGCTCATGATTACCACTGTGGTGAAGGCTCCACTGGCAGCTGTCTCTACTCCTCGTTGGAGTTATGTCTTGGCCACCACCCTGCCTTCATCAATGAGGACTTGGAACTGGGCCCTGTCTTCCTGAGTAAGTTTGTCCTTAAAGTGTAAACATTTAGAAAAATTCAGGAAATCTTATTTTGCTAACAGTGTCTGGTAATTAGGAACTTTGAATTGGAGACTAGCCAATGAAAATATTTTCCTCTCAGAAGGGTTGAGGTGTCTAGCACCCATGTCCGTGGGAGTAGTCTTAAGATGCTTTGTCCTCAACCTTTCTGAAATTGCTTGCACCACTCGAGAATTGGACAATGGATGAGTGAATAAGAACGTTGTCCCTTTAGTGGGCACAAAATATAGTTTTTCAGTCCTCTTTAAGGGAGAGGCACAAAAGGCAAGATCTGGCAGGTTCCAAAATGACTTGATTAACTAGAAGAGCTACCCTAGAAGAGCCAAAAGGCTGGAGGATGTCCAGTAAACCATATTGTGTGTTCTGTAACCAACACTTGGTTGCTGGCTTCTGCAATATCTCCTTATACTACTTGTGGCCATCGGCTGGGGAGGGGGATGATGGAGCAACCACCTCATCTGGTGAAGAGGATGACACAGCTGTCAGAACCAGTGGAACAGTGTCAAGGTCAACTTCTTCCTCCTCAGACTCCAATTAATCTGGTTGATATTGACTGGAAGAGGTGCTTCTTGTACGGATTTGGGGCGTCTGCTGTACAATCTGATGGGGCCTAGTAAGGGAGGACTGGCTAGTGTGGGAGGGCTCCAAAGCATACGGTACCAATGGTCCACTGGGTAGCCATATTCTGAAGGAGGTGGACAGTTCCATTACCTCCTGTGGTTCTGTCTGGACTTGTTTCCCTCAAAGTGTAAGTACATCTGGATCATCTGATACTCTCCATGAAATAATTGGTTCCTGCTCTAGTGGCAGCACTGTCAGTACCAGTGGGAGGATGTTCTGAGTTGTGGATGCAGTAGGAGAGCATTCTTCTTCCTCTCAAGGTGGTTTCTTTGGGCGTAAGAATGTGTCCAAGGAGAGCCAGGTCTGGTAAAAGAGGAGACTGTGGGTAGGATAGAATAAAAATATCCTCTGGCACAGTAAAGCATTTGGTCCTTCCTGGCATTTTGGGGAGCTATTGAGGAGACTGGTGGGCATCTGATGGTTGAGTATGCAGAGGATTCCACAAGGAGTATGTCAGAACCATCAAATGGGGATTCAGAATGGAGCTTCCAGATGGGATCTGCAAGTACCAGTCTTTTGGCTTGTGGGATGGAGCCTGAATTGGTACCATCAGATCCTTCTTCCTTCGTGCTTTGACTTCTTGAATGGAAGGTTTGCGTGGACCTCTTTTGGACCCATGTGCAAGGATTCACCCAGCTTGGACTGAGGTGGGAAAAGATCCCTTTTCTTAGAGACAGATCTGGACAGGGACCTGCCCTTATGCCTATGATCATATCCTCTTCTCCTGTGAGAGGGTTTTATAGGCTTAAGTGTCTTACTCTCTATTCTAGAACTCATGCTTGGAGAGGTGCTGCTTGCAGTCTGAGACTGCTGTACAAGGGGATCTCCTGGATCCAAATGGGACCTCATACCCGGCTCCATGAGGTGCTTCTACAGGCAGAGTTCTTGTCCCTCATGAGTTTGGGAAGGGAAGAAGTGGCAGATACTGCACTTGGTCGTGATGTGAGCCTCCCCAAGGCAATAGAGGCAGCTCTGGTGTTTGTCACTGACGGAGAAGGAACTGGGGCAGGAGACAGTTCTTGAACCCAGGGATTCTTGGACTGGTGCCTCTCGGACTAGTGCCTCTCCACAGAGGGAAGCTGTCCGGGGTGAGGCAAACTAATCTAACTATATCAGTATTACAAAAACTACAAACAGTCTAAATTATTGAAAGTAGTAAACATTTTTACAAATTATATTTACACATAATTATATAAAATAATGCATTAACAGGTGTGTTGTAAGCAAGACATGAGAAGTCATTCTTCCACTCTACTCTGTGCTGGTTAGGCCTCAACTGGAGTATTGTGTCCAGTTCCGGGCATCGCATTTCAAGAAAGATGTGGAGAAATTGGAGAGGGTCCAGAGAAGAGCAACAAGAATGATTAAAGGTCTTGAGAACATGACCTTGAAGTTAAGGCTGAAAGAATTGGGTTTATTTAGTTTGGAAAAGAGAAGACTGAGAGGGGACATGATAGCAGTTTTCAGGTATCTAAAAGGGTGTCATCAGGAGGAGGGAGAAAACTTGTTCACCTTAGCCTCTAATGATAGAAACAGAAGCAATGGGCTTAAACCGCAGCAAGGGAGATTTAGGTTGGACATTAGGAAAACGTTCCTAACTGTCAGGGTAGTTAAACACTGGAATTAAATCGCCTAGGGAGGTTGTGGAATCTCCATCTCTGGAGATATTTAAGAGTAGGTTAGATAAATGTCTATCAGGGATGGTCTAGACAGTATTTGGTCCTGCCATGAAGGCAGGGGACTGGACTCGATGACCTCTCGAGGTCCCTTCCAGTCCTAGAATCTATGAATCTATTAATCTATATTAAAGTAGAGGGAGATCGAAGTGGACACAGGATTCTGACTCAGGCTGCATGGGAGAGAGAAGGAACTGGAGAGGCGTTGATCCACACTGCCCTTTATACCTTTGGTTGAGAGCATGAGGAGATCAACTATGTATGTGCGGACCAATGGACACTGCTTACTGTGACACTATGTACCTCAAAGTAGCATCCTTGAGCCCCCCATATTCACCACTGTCATATGATTATGATATGTTTTGTGCAAAGTGTGCCTTGTGAAGTACAGGCGAGTCTCATCTTACATGGGGGTTCCGTTCCATGGTTAGCGCATAAAGCGAAAACCGCATATAGTCAAAATTACATTGAGTTGAATGGTGGGTGGAGTCGCCCGCACTACAGGTACAGTATTAAAATTGTTATTTTTCTCTTTTTTGTTGTTTTTTTTGTTTTTGCTGACCGCGTAAAGCTGAAATCACGCATGTTAAAAGCACGTAAGATGTGACAGACCTTTATCATTTTAAAAGTCTTGATGTGTTGAACAGTAACATCCTGTTGGATTGTATGTACTATCATTATATATGAAGTTATGAAGTATTGCTATATGTGTTACAAAAATATGTTGTGAGCTTGGGATCACCCACAGTCAGCCATTCAGTTACAACAAAGGAGTAGCCATCACTGGCCAGACGGTTGTAAATGGCCCATCAACACACAATCCATTATCCCAGATACTTCTCAAAGAAGGCAATGGAGACTGACCAGTGGGGACTGACTGACCCGCACATCACAGCAAGGATCTTTCAAGCACCTGGAAGAAGGTATAAAAGGAGAGGAAGTGACATCATCACTTGGCCTCTCTTCCCCCTCTTCTCCAGAAGCAGGTCTGAAAGAAAAAGACTTTGAACTGATGGAGTTTGGTCCCAGGCTGGCAAAGGGTCCAGTCTGTGTATTGAGGAACTGTAACTTGCTTGTACCATCTGTCAGGGTGAGAAAGGCTGTTTGATTCAACTCTTGCTTAGACTAATAGTTTAGGATTTAGAATGTGTGTTTCCTTTTTATTTTCCTATTTTCTTATTATCTCTGACCTTTAGGCTTAGCACTTATAATCACTTAAAATCAATTTTCTGTTGTTAATAAACTTATTTTAATGTTATATCCTTACCAGTGAGTTTGTCTGAAGTGCTTGGGAAATATCAGCTCAGGTTACAAAGGCTGGTGCATGTCCACATTCCTATGAAGAAGTGGTGAACTAGGTAACGAGCTTACACTGGCTAGGCTTCTGACCAGTGCAAGATGGTACAGTTCTGGGGTGCAAGACAGGGACTATGGGGATATTAGCTGGAGCATCTCTAATATTGGTTCATGAGTGGCTCAGAGCTCATTCAGTAACACAGTTGGGTATGTCCCTATCTGTGGATGGCTGTGTAAGTGCTGTGCCTGTCAGAGGCTTGTAGCATGACATTAGCGTCATAGTATGAGAGGCAACCAAGGTTGGTGGGCTCAGCAGTCCCTCAGTACAGGTTGCACCCCGGGGACACCATCACCCTTACTAAAAAATTCTGGCCTCAGGTGCATGGTGTACATCCACAGGTGGAATACAGATAGAGACCATCACTGGAAGAAGGACGCGGAGGAGCTCCGGAGCACTGACATTCAAGTTTGGTGACAAAGAGGGTGGAAGGGCAACCCCCACCTAGATTGACAGATTACTCAAGCATGACAACTGTGGTCATGCTAATAGTGTTGAGACGCTCAGGCCTACATCATTGTGGAGGGGGAAGTGCTGCCACAATGGAGATAAGGAAAAGATCCTCCATGGAGGGCAGAGTGCTATCTCTCAAGCAGAAAGTGGTGTAAGATGTGCAAGTGAAAACCAGCTCGTGAGTCCAGGTCCAGACAGGCTGCAAAGCAACCCAGCAGCTTCAGAATGTGCCTGACCAAGGTATGGAAGATGATGTGATCTTGGAAGACACTAGTTTCTGTCCTCTAAGAGGAAGGACCAGGCTGACAAGATTCCATCCTAATGCCTAAATGTATGATAATCTGGGAGGAAAGGAAATGACTTCTCTTAGTTGATGTGGAACCAAAAGTACAATAGGCTACTGTCCCTAGACTGAATCTAGGTTGGGCTGAAGAGGCTTGAATCAATGAGAGGTTAATGTGAATACCCTGCTGATGTAAATTAGCTATGAGGACAATAAGGGTAGGCCTAAACAGAGGTAGAAGAAGTGTAAGTTGCCCCAAGCAAAGTGGAGCTGCTACCAGTGGGCTGGGAGGATGGGGGTGTGATCATACGCATTCTTCAGGTCCACAGAGGCAATCTGATTTCCCATAAGGTAGCCTGAAGGATGAATGAGTGGTGCGGCAGAACTTTCTGCAGCAGATCTGCATGTTGAGGATGCAATGGTCTAGGTCAGGGGTCGGCAACCTTTCAGCAGTGGTGTGCCAAGTCTTCACTTATTCACTCTAATTTAAGGTATAGCATGCCAGTAATATATTTTAATGTTTTTAGGTGGTCTCTTTTTGTAAGTCTATAACTAAACTATTGTTGTATGTAAAGTAAATAAGGTTTTTAAAATGTTTAAGCTCAATTTAAAATTAAATTAAAATGCAGATCCCCCTGGACCAGTGGCCAGGACCTGGGCAGTGTGAGTGCCACTGAAAATCAGCTTGCATTCTGCCTTTGGCACATGTTCTATAGGTTGCTTACCTCTGATCTAGGTTCAGGTGAAAGCCCCATGTTCATTTGTGGACCAGGAAGTACCAGAATTAAATCCCCAGCTCTGCTGTCTGAGTGGTGGTGTGTGAAAACAAAACAGATGACCTTTGTGGTCAGCTAACCTGGGATTTTTACTTCTGGGAATTGGTCTGTTCCTGATAGCCAGGCTGTCAGCTGGAAGCCTAAGGGCCAAGGTGCAAGAAGGAATTTGATGTGGAATACCCAGAACTGCCCCAGCCTTTATGGCTGATTTCAGTGACCTTCCCACTAGAACAGCTGGCGGCGGGGTTGGCTGAGATTCAGTAGGTAGAGTCAGTCTGGGAGCAGAAGAAGGACATCTTCCCTGCATGGAAATCTTCCTACAAGAAAGGTCCCTGTAACAATCCTGGAAAAAGGATATGGTCTGGCAGAAGCCCTTTGTTTGGGAGCTTCAGGCAGAAAGCAAATCCTCCTTTGCAGAGTGCTTTGAGATCTACAGAGGAAACGTGTAATAGGAAGAGTTTATTATTTGCGGATTAGGAGGCATACCAGGGATCCGCCCAGATAGTACATGAGTTCAGCAGATGCATAGTTTGAAGGGAGATTTCAGCAGCTCCCAATGACATAAACCACTACATGAGTTACTTGCTCTGAGCTTGCCCTCCTAACTCTTGGTGATATCACAATTTGATGTGGACATGACTAGTGTCAATCACAGATGATGAAGGACAAGAGGACAGGAGGAGTTGAAAGCTCTGTGCTTTGTGCTCAATTGCTGTTGATTTTTATGAGTAAGAAGCAGTGCTGAGAAACATGAACACAGAGGACCAAGCCAAGGGGAGTATTTCACATAGTGACAGGATGGCTGTTAGGAGGCTGTCACTGTGTATCTTCAACTGTTTAACACAGGGAAAGCAGAGCTGCCACAGTTTTTCCTTCCTCTTCCCTGAATAATCATGCCTGGGAGGTTTTGTTACACATCTGGTCCAGAGGTGGCTGCCATAGGGCTGTCTCTATTGGAATTAGCTTGGACTGTCTCACTGGGAGTCTGGGCAGCATAACAGCCTGTAGAGTGCATCATTGCCAGGCATGTGATGCTGCCAACAAATGTAAACAAGGAAGGCATCTCCAAAAGGTGAAACTTTGCCAAGTAAGATAACAAAACTGTAATTCAGCAGTTTGTCCTTCAACCGCCCACTCCATAAGTACTCTCTGTTGAAAATACACACACACTACCAGCATCTAAGCCAATGATGTGGTTGGCTTAGATTCAGTCCAGTGGAACCGCATGAATTCACTGTGATGGCAGCGAGACTATAGTGAGGCAGAGTGGCCTCCCCCTGAGCCAGAGAGGGACTGCTCTCTGTCCCTTGGGGGGCAGAGCCAGGCCAAGCCCACTCCTCATGCCATAAGCTGAGAGGCAAGACAGGAAGTATAAGAGGCCTCTAGCTCAGGTGGGGCAGAGCCAGAGGAATCAGACACCTCTGCCTTGCCACTGGCCTCCAGCATGAACTGAGCAATGTCAACCCCTTCCCCCAGAGAAGGACCCTGAGGTGCTGCTGGGACTGCCGTCAGACAAGTATCCTGAAGAGCTGTTAGGATTGCTGGCTTCTGAGTATCCCTGTGAGATAGAGGAATTTTGACTACCAAGCCCAACCAGACTGTGGTAGGAAGTAGCTCGGGGAAAACAAACACTTACCTACCTTTTGTAACTATTGTTCTTTGAGATGTGTTGCTCGTGTCCATTCCATTCTAGCTGTGTACGTGCCCATGTGCACCATTATTGGATTTTTTTAGCCTTAGCAGTATCCATAGAGCTGGCTCTGGCACCCTCTAGAGCCCCATGCTCACATGCCGATATATGAAGTGCAACCAGCTCCATATCCTCTCGATTACTTCTTGCCGGTAAATCCCACAAAGGAGTAGGAGAGTGGGTAATGGAATGGACATGAGCAACACATTTTTTATTTTTCAAGTGCTCGCGCATGTTGATTCCATTCTAGGTGACTCACAAGCAGCATCCCTGGAGGTGGGCTCAGGGTTCACAGCTGTGCAGTTTGCAATATTGCTTTACCGAAGCCAGCATCATCCTGGGCCTGCTTGGTGATCACGCAATGGGACATGAACATATGGATGGATGACCAGGTAGCAGCCCTGCAGATATCTTGAATTGGCACCTGAGCCAGGAAGGCGGCTGATGAGGCTTGCGCTCTGGTTGAATGGGCAATTACAGTCACCGGCGGTGGCACCTTTGCCTGTTCATAGCAAAATTGGATGCAGGTGGTGATCCATAGATTATCTGGGCAGACACAGGAAGGCCATTCATTCTGTCCACCACCACGATGAAGAGCTGCATCTACTTACGGAACGACTTAGTCCTTTCAATATAAAAAGGCTAGCGCTCTCCTGATGTTCAGAGAGTGAAGTCTATGCTCCTAGTCTGACTTACAGGGTTTTGGGAAGAAGACTGGTAAGACTATGTCCTGGTTAGTATGAAACTGCAAAACTACCTTGGACAGAAAAGCCAGATGTGGCCACAGTTGAATCTTGTCCTTATACAACACTGTGTAGGGCGGCTCCCAGATTAGTGCTCTAATTTCAAACATCCTCCTGGCTGATGTTATCGCCACCAGAAAGGAGACCTTCCATGAGAGCAGCAGAAGGGAGCAAGAAGCTAACGGCTTGAAGAGAGGACCTGTGAGCCTGGACAGCACAAGGTTCAGGTTGCAAGCGGGCCAGTGTCAAGGACTTGAGGATAGGGCAGCTCCAGACCTTTTAGAAACTATACCGTCATGTCATGAGCAAAGACTGATCGGCCCTGAATTGGAGGGTGGAAGGCTGAAATAGCTACCAAGTGGACTTTGACAAAAGAGACAGGCCCTGGAGCTTGAGGTGGAGAAGGTAATGCAGTAATCAACTGGAGTGAGGCCTGTTTGGGCCGAAGATTTTGGTCTGAGGCCCAATATGTGAACCACTTCCACTTGGCCAGGTAGGTAACCCTGGTGGAGGGCTTTTTGCTACCCATCAGGACCCATTGAACGCTGGCCGAGCATGCCTGCTCTTCCACATTCAACCATGCAGCAGCCAAGCCATCAGGTGCAGACCTGGTAGATTCAGGTTCAATAGCTGGCTGTGGTTCTGGGAAGACAAGTCTGTCTAGAGCCAGGGGCGGCTCTAGACATTTCGTCGCTCCAAGCACGGCGGCATGCCGCGGGACGCGTTCTGCCGGTCGCCGGTCCCGCGGTTCCGGTGGACCTTCTGCAGGCGTGCCTGTGGAGGGTCCGCAGGTCCTACGGCTTCGGTGGACCTCCCGCAGGTGTGCCTGTGGGAGGTCCACCAGAGCCTCGGGACCAGCGGACCCTTCGCAGGCATGCCGCCGAAAGCTGCCTGCCTGCCGCCCTCCTGGCGACCGGCAGAGTGCCCCCTGCGGCATGCTGCCCCAAGCACATGCTTGGCATCCTGGGGCCTGGAGCCGCCCCTGTCCAGAGCAGTAGCTGTAGTGGAGCTGCTACCGAGAGCTACACAGCATGCCAAAGCAGTGCTGGCAAGGCCAAGCAGAGCTATCAGGATTACCTTCACCTTGTCCTGCTTGATCTTCATGAGGACACTGTGAATTAATGGTACTGGCAGAAAGGCGTACAGCAGAGCTCCTTTGATGAAAGGACAGGAAGGCATTGAACAGGAAGCCTCTGTCAATCCAGCAAATCAAGCAGAAGACATGGCACTTCCTGTTTTGCCTGGATGCGAATAAGTCCACTTGGGGAGTCCCACACCTTTGGAAGATCATGCTGACCAATTCTGGATGGAGCGACCACTCGTGCCGAGATGCGAAGGTCCTGCTGAGGCAATCTGTTAACATGGTCCTGGCCCTAGGAAGGTGCAAGGCTACGAGATGAATGGCATGCTGCACACAAAAGTCCCACAACCAAAGAGCACTGAAGTCTCTGATGTTTACATGGAGAGAGCAATCGTCTTACAACCAGAGACCCTGCGTGCTGAGATTGCTGAGGTGAGCTCCTGAACCCAGGTCCAAAGTATCGGAGACCAGATTCACCGTTGTTGACGGGGCTGTCATAAATAGATAGCTAAGGGTTAATGTTTCTTTCACCTGTAAAAGGTTAACAAAGAGAACTAAACACCTGACCAGAGGACCAATCAGGAAACCGGATTTTTCAAAGCTCAGGGGAGGGAATGTTTGGGTCTTTGTCTGGCTCTCAGCTATGAGAGGGGATCTTTTTCTATCTGTAAGCTTCTAATCTTCAG
>NC_133791.1:20460192-20464437 GCF_003597395.2 Chelonoidis abingdonii
CTGAGTCTTGGGGTTCCCCAGGGAAGGGTTTGGGGAGACCAGAGGGAGCCAAAACCCTGGAATTTTTGGCTGGTGGCAGCGAGATCAAATCTGAGCTGGTAATTAAGCTTAGAGGGGTTCATGTAGGCACCCAGATTTCTGGACGCTAAGGTCCAGATTTGGGAATTACGCTTATGATAGGGGCTGCAAAAGGAACTCCCATTACTCCAACCACAACTCCAGAGATGACCGGATGTGATCCACATCATGTCTGTTGGGGATGTAGACCGATGCCAAGCATGCTTGCAGGGGTCTGAGATGAAGCTGTACGTGCTGTACCACATAAGTACAAGCTACTATGTAGCCTAACAACTTGAGGCACGTGCAGTTGGTAATAAGAAGGTGGGCCCTCATGTGAGAGATCAGGTAGGACATTGACTGGAAATAGGCCTTTGGGAGAGACTCTGGCCAGCATAGAGTAGAGTATTACTTCTATGAACTCTATATGTGGCACAGGGGTAAGAGTTGATTTATTTTAGTTTATTAATAGACCCAGATTGTGACGGATGGAGCGCACCAGATTGAGGCACCTTTGCACCTGGGCTTGAGACCTTCCTCTGATGAGCCAGTCGTCGAGATATGGATAAACCTGTACACCTCAACGCCTCAGGTAAGCGGCCACAGGTGCCATGCAGTTTGTGAATATTCTCAGGGAAGATGAGAGGCCGAAGGGTAACGCAATGAACTGGAAATGGTACTGGCCCACTATGAAGCGGAGAAAACGCCTGTGCCCTGGAAAATGGAAATATGAAAGTTGAGGGCAACATACCAGTGTCCTGGATCTAAGTAGAGAATGATGGCGACTAGAGAGCCCATGCAAAACTTCAACTTCTTAAGATATTTGTTGAGGTGACAGAGGTCCAAAATAGGTCTTAGGCCCCCTTTTGCCTTTGGGATTGGGAAATATCGGGAATAGAACCCTTTCCCCCTCATGTCTTGAGGGACCTCCTCTACTGCCCCCCAGGCATAGGAGGGTTCCTATCTCCTGCATGAGGAGTTGCTCATGAGAAGGGTCTCTGAAGAGGAGAGGGAAGGGGTGGGTGGGAGGAGGAGATGCTGGAGAACTGCAGGGTATTGCCCAGTGCTACAGCGTTCAGCACCCAGTGGTCTGATGTTACTCGGGCCCATGCAGCCAGGAAGGGACACACATGGTTTGAGAACAAATGGGGGGATGGATCCAGCAGTTTGACTGGGGTGCTGTCCTGAAGGGCATACTCAAAATGGCTACCAAGGACCTCCCTGATGTCACGACTGAAACGGAGAGGGAGAGGAGGCAGGGCAATGGCGTTTAAAACCTCTGCCTCGATTCTTATTTCTATAGGCACTCTGCCATGATGGTCCCCAGGATATGGGCAGCGGGGACAGCCACAACTGCTTCCTAGCAGCTTGCAGGGTGTAAAGGCCTAGTGAGTGTAGCATGGCCCAATGGTCCTTTAGTCCAGGCAACCTTGCATCAGTCTGTTCTAAGAGAGCATTTTTTCTCAAACAAGAGATCCTGGATGGACAGTTGCATGCCTGACTAACCTTCCATGACGAGATAACTAGCTCTGTGGATGAGGGGAAAGCAGTGGATGTGTTATTCCTTTACTTTAGCAAAGCTTTTGATATGGTCTCCCACAGTATTCTTGCCAGCAAGTTAAAGAAGTATGGGCTGGATGAATGGACTATAAGGTGGANGCAGGAAGGGGTGGGTGGGGAAATGACTGATAGCTGGGGTCCTTCAGCACAGCAGCTCTGACATACTCTTGGGTGACTGCCTCTTTAAAACAGGATCCAAATCCTGCGCCAGTAACGGCCAAAGAGCTGAGCCCAGAGGTGGGAAGGCGGAGAGGGCAGGAGCCAGTGAGCATGTGAATGGCTCTGCTGGGCCAGGAGGAGGGAATTTCCCCTCTGGCTAGTAGCACAAGGGAAGATCTGTGAAGCTCAGTTACCTGCCTGCCTGTAGCCAGACCCCTGGAGCTGAGTGTGACGGGGAGAGGGGGCTCACGCTGGCTCTGATGCTGGAACCGAAGCAGAGGTTTGCTGCCTGCCCTCACTGGGACACAGGTGCTGCGGTGATGACAGCCGAGGGGGTGGACCCAGATCAAGTAGGGCCCAGTGCATACCTAGCCCTGGGGGGATGTGGGGGGGTCAGACTCCTGGTTAAGGTTCTGTAGCCAGGATACATCTGAAATGGGGGGCTAAAGGGGGCCCCAGTGAGTTTGGGGTGCTCAATCAGCTACCTGCGGAGGTGCTGATGGGGGATGGATTGGAGAACTGGCCAGGTGGCACCCCAGACCACAACCAGTGGGGGCTGGGCTGAATTCCAGACCGAGCACCAGAAGGGTCTCTCCTTGAAGAAGCTGAGGGCCCTTGTGGGCCCCAGTGTTGCACGACCCTGGGGGAAGGACTGCAGGGAAAGAGCCCTGTAAGAAAAGGGATCTGGTGTCAGGAAAGGGCCCCTGAGGGAAAACGGGACCTGGCAGGATGAGGGAGCAGCTGGCGGTTCCTCAGAAGTACCACCAGTGGAATGTGCCTCTCTCGATACATCAGGGGGTCCAGCGCACCAGGTGAGGGCTGTGCAGAACATTTACTGCCCCAGAGGTTCACAAGGGTCCACCCTTGGGAGTTGTCTGGAAGAGGAGTGATGGGACCCCTGGATCTGATGAGAGACAAATGGAAGGGGAAGAGAAATGGGATATCGCGGTTGGAGTATGAACTCTCATTCCAGGGAAAGCTCACTGATCCCGTGGGCTTGGCCAGGAAGAGCCTAGCCCAGGCCCAAGGGAAGCAGACGTGTGCTGGCTCCTAATGGACCAGGGACCAGGAGAGGGGTCTCAGCTCAGTGCAAAGGGGCACAGTGACGTCAGGAACCAGCAGAAGGAAGTGAGTCGTGCTGGAGCTGTGGGGTGGGGGAGTGTCCCAGGTGGACATGACGAATCCTTGGTGCTGGGCTGTGTGTATGGCCAGGAGGAGAAGGGGGAAGATCTCTCCTGAGACAGGAACCGGCGCCTCCTGCTGCAATCAGTTCCCCTCTCTGCCCAGCCCTGCAGGCCGGAAGCAGAGGGGCTGAGATCTTCCCCGCAGCTGCTCTCCTGCCAGCCTGTGCTGACTAATCTAGCTGGTGGGGGGCCAGGGGGAGACGAAAATAACCCTCCCACCAGGTGTTCCCTGTTCAGAGTCACTGGGAACACAGCCCAGGCCCTGGAGAGAGCTCAGAGACATGCTGGCTTTAGGGGTGATCCAGCTGCCCACCAGCCCTGGGCCTCTCCCGTGGTGCTCGTCCCCGAGAAGGACGGGTCGATCAGACCCGGTGTGGACTATCAGAATATCAGAACTGTCACTGTGCCAGGGCTGACGAGATCGTAGACAAGTTGAGGGGGAGGGCTGTTACCTCACTACCAGGGATGTCACCAAGGGCTACTGACCAGTGCCTTCGGACCCCGATGCAGGGTTGGAATCTGCTCCCATCACCCTGGCACGGAGTCCCCGGGCGATGCTCTGGAACTGCTCCACACAAAGCTAGTCAGGACTTTGGGGAGCCTCCTCTCCCTTGGAGCAGACTGTCTGCAGGGCAAGAAGCTCACATGGCTTCACCTCCTGGGTCTCTCCTTGGAGCATTCAGCATCCTCTGCCCCTGTGAAGCATGGAATGGCGTACCTAGCGATGGTGGAATTTCCTTCCATTAGAGGTTTTTAAAGACAGTTATCAAATCTCTGCCTTAATTATTTAGTTGAGGATTTATCCTGCTTTGAGCGGGTTGAAGCATATCTCTTACGGTTCCCCTATCTCAACCTTTATAATCTATGATTCTATGATCTCTGGATGAGAGCTCTGAGACTGCACCCATACGGTGCCTCATGACCAATACCTCACAACTATGACCCTGGCTGACGAGCCACTAGATCCCAAGTCCATCTGATGGACCCCTGACCACCCCTATCCTCCGCTGTAGCCACAACTCTCAAAAACCGAGGCCTAGGGAGAGACCTTAAATTCCATTCAAGGCAGTACCCCAAATTTAAATTAATCTGCCAGAATGCTGTATCTGACACCGCAGTGGATAACTGCTTCAAAAATTTTCTTCCAAACAGACCTATTTCTTTTCCATCCTTATTTTTCACCCATGGCACTCAGCTGACACTGCGTTCCTTTTAGTTAGCTGTGAACCACTATAACAGCCAAGTTCAGTGGTGTAGGTGTATAAAATTATTACAAACTCTTGCA
>NC_133791.1:20466330-20494890 GCF_003597395.2 Chelonoidis abingdonii
ACTCTGCTAGTTAAAAACGATTCCCTTGTGTCAAGGTATCACTGAAGAAAGTCTGTCATCCTCTTGGGAACACTTTGTCAGGTATTGAAGCGAGCTATCAAATCCTATTCCTTGCTTAAATCATCCCAGTTCTCATCTCTCATAAGTAGTGCTCCAGCCTAATCTTTTTGTTACAGCTCCGTGGACTCTCCAATTTTCCAATCCTTTCGTAGTGTGGGCAAAATGGACACAGTTACTCCGCAGAATGAGCCTCAATGCCAATAGAGGTTGAATAGTCCAGTCCCTCGATCTCATGCTAATGCTCTACTTATACAGCAAATGCGTAAGCGTGCATGTTAGCAACGAGGCGACTCATACTAGCTCGCATCCACAATGTACCCTAGGTTCTTTTTCAGAACTGCGCCTATCCACTCCGTCCATAGTCGTATGAATAGATGCATGTGGTCTTCTGTCTTATGGACAGAAGCTTTCTACTGGATGGACTCCACCTAGTTAAGACGAATGAGACTTTAGAGGCTCGGCCAACGATTCGAGAGCTTTGAACTAGGAAACTGGGAGATGGTGTGAATGTCCATCTTTCTCCGCAGGAATTTACACTCTGAGAGGAAGATACAAAGTACAAGGGCATAACACGCATAGCGAGTAAATTGACATAAGAGGAAGGTATTGATATATCAGTACGTAACCAGTGATGCTGGTGAGAATGTCTGGCTGAACGTGGTTAAAGAATGCAGTGACGCAAACCGGCAAAAATTAAATGGTCTGACAACTAAATGCAGAGGAGCCTGGACAAAATGGAGGAACAGATGCTACTGGTGCAGGAAGTGGAAACTGGATATTATAGGTATATCAAAACATGGTGGAATAGTAGTCATTGACTGGAATCGGGTATTTGGAAGGCTATGTGCTGTGTAGGAAAGACCGAAGCAAGGCAAAGTGGTGGAAGTTAGCACTGGTAGCATCATGGGTTAAGTGTAAAGACAATAAAGAAGTGGATGAGATGGACAATGACGAGTCTGTCTGGCAAAATCACACTGGGAAGACAGCTATAGAGCTCCCTGAGATAGTGCTGGTGGCTACAGACGAAAGACTGATCTGGATATGAATAGAGACTTCTTTATGTTTTAAATAGTAAACATAATGGATTGTGTGTATGGAACTTTAACTCAGAATAAGACTGGAGGAAAGTGCTATGTAAATAATAAGGGCTCAGATTTTTTGGTTGAATAAGGCTGATGGTTCCTTCACCAGTAGTTGGAGTAACAAATCATAGGGGAGCAATTTTAAGATTTGGTTTTGGTGAGAGCGAGAACTCATAGAGAATGGTTGTAGGGGGGACAGAACGTTTGGTTCGAGTGATTCAGAGCTAATTCATTCAAACTAGATGGAAGGATAAACATACAAAATAGATCTGGGACTGGGTTTTTGACTTCAAAAGGGCTAATTTAAAGAAGTAAGGATTAGTTAGGGAAAGTGATTGGACTGAAGAATGTGTGATATAAGGTTATGGAGGAGGCTGGAATTACTTTAGTCGATAGTAGGCGACAACATAGAGAGCATGATGACAAGAGGGGAAAACCATAGAGGAGTTGGTAGACCAAGCTGATAGCAAAGCATGTCGAGAGGTGATTAGAAAAAGCAGAAAGCTACAAGAGTGGAAGATGGGCAGGATTACAAGGAAAGCTACCGTAGTGAGGTCAGACAGTAAGGGATAAAGGTAGATTAAGGCTAAAGCATTAAGGTTGACTTGATAAGGAATTAAATAATAGTAATAGGTTTATAGCCATATAAAGAAGAAACAAAAGAAGAAAAGCTGGACGTTTTTATGTCTAACACGAGGATGAGTGGAGGTTAAGGATAACTAGCGCAGGCCAAAATATTTAAATAAGATACGTGTTGCTCCGGGTGGTGAAGCACTGGAATGGGTTACCTAGGGAGATGGTGGAATCTCCTTCCTTAGAGGTTTTTAAGATCAGGCTTGACAAATCTCTGCCTGAGATTATTTAGTTGAGGATTGATCCTGCTTTGAGCAGGGGGTTGGACTAGATGATCTCTTGAGGTCCCTTCCAACCCTGATAATCTATGATTCTATGATCTCTTGAGAGAGCTCTGAGGACTGCAGCCACTAACTGTGCCTCATGACCACCTCACAGACTATGACCCTGGCTGACGAGTCCACTGCATCCCAAGTCATCTGGAGGGAGCCCCTTACCACCACCTTGCCCTCCTCCTAGCTAGCCACGAACTCAGAACCGAGGTCCTGAGGGAGAGACCTTAAATTCATTCAAGGAGTCCCACAAATTAAAATTATATCTGCCCAAGAATGCCTGGTGATTTGACACCTGCAGTTGGAGACTGGCTGTCAAATAAACTTTTCTTCCAAACAGATCCTATTTCTTTCCATCCTTATTTTTAGCCATGGCACTCAGCTGACACTGCCTGTTCCTTTAGTTAGCTGTGGACACTACTAACAGCCCAAGGGGGTGGGTAGGTGTATAAATACTTACAACTCTTGGCAGGGAAAAATATTTCCTTTCTGCCCTTTTGGATGTCAGCAGTATGGAAGATGGGTCTGCCAAAGGACCATGGCTATTTTCAAGACCCTTACATGCACTGAAAGTGCCACTCTACCCAGGGCTGCTGCAGCCAAAGTATTAGATAATGTGTCCATGGGCTCTGCAAGCTCTTTCACCTGCAGGCCCAAGTTAGCAGCCACCCTCTTTAATAGATCCTGATGTGCTCTAAAGAATGAGATGGCCCCACCACAGCTTCATCCATAGATTAGGATGATGAAGGCACCACAGGTGGCGGGACTGGGTCAGACGCGCCTACTGTGGAGGTTCCCTATGGTGTCACTGCTTGTTCTGATGGAGCCTACCTATACCGGTGTCTGAATCCAGTGCTGGCATGGTTCATTGCTTCACTGAAGCAGCCACAGATGACTGGTGTGAGTACAGCATTAGCATCTTCGGGAGCCCAAGCACTTGTGGAGGGCTCTGCAGTAGCATCCGGCACCCATGGTGACTACTGTTTGCATGGGAAGGGGCTAAATTCACATTCCAAATTCCCAGAGGAATCAGCTACTGGGGACCATGGTGGGGCCGTGGGACCTTCCCTTTGATGGCTGCCTGTGGGGACAGGTGACCGGTGCCATGTGGGTGGTGATTGGCGCCTCGCTGGAGATCAGTGCTGGGTAGGTGGGGATCACCACAAAACAGGAGATTGACCCTGGATAGACAGAGACCAGTATCCCAGTAAACATCTGGGGGAACGGTGATTTGTGTTGAGGGGATCGGTATTGGAGGGGGGAGACTGACATCTTGATGTTGGTGAACATCATGACAGTGGAAAGCATGAACGTGGTGCCGGAGGCCACTCCTGAGCAGACAGTCTGTTTGTGTCCACCATGTTAAAAGACCATGAGTCTTTACCGTGCATGGCATTTATGAGGTGCCTGTTGAGAGTGTCTGGGCAGTATATACATTGTTTGAAGCCAGGCCTGTAAGCATCTCATGTGGAGTCTGGCATATTTACAACACAGGTTGTTGCCAACATGTGCCTCAAGAGTTGTAAGAGTGTTCTGGCAGATGGGTGTCTAACACCGCTGAAATTAGGTTGACTAGAGTGAGGAAGCATTGTTGGGGGTAACACTGCTGTAGCTGTGAGACAATTGAGGTAGGCCCCTATGAATTCCAACTTTTGGACAAGAACTAGTGTGGATTTTTGTACATTTATTTGCCACCCTAGGTCTGTGAACAGGGTTATCGTGGTCTGCGTTGTGTTTATTGCTCGTTGGTGCCCTTATCAGGCAGTCGCCTAAGTATGGAAATATCATCACTCCTTGTCTGCAGAGGTGAGCTGCAATGACTGCGAGAACGTTGGAAAAAACTCTTGGGGCAATGGACAGGCCAAAGGGTAGTACTCTGTATTGGAAATGCTGTTTCTCTAAGATGAATCTCAGGAATCTTCTGTGTGATGGGTGAATGGTAATATGAAAATAAGCATCCTGGAAGTCAAGGGCCAAGAGCCAATCTCCTTTCTCTAATGCCAGAATTATTGTGGTTAGAATCACCATTTTGAAACTGTTCTCACAAATTCGTTGAGTTTTCATAAATCCAGGATGGGTCTACAACCACCGTTTTTTTTCTGAGGTAGGACAGGTATAAAGGGGATGGGGTAGCCCTTCTGGATAATCTCTAGAACCCATTCGTCTGTTGTGATGGTGTTCCAGACTGGGTAGTATGGTGACAGACGGTCTCAGATTCTGGAACCAGATATGGTTCCCCGCCCATTCAGAGTGTGGAGGTCTTGTGCCCTCAACCACAGCTTCAAAATGATTGTATGGAGGTAGATGGTTCAGATGTCAAAGAATGATCTTGGCTCTGTTGACATCTGTTCTGGTTTTGTTTATGCCATTGGTCATATTGTCTTTGTGGCTGGGAGTATGGCATAGACCGGAATCTCTGGTTGTAAAATCTGCTCTGTTTCTTTTTATTTGAAGGTACATATATGCCCAGGGTTTTTAAGGTTGCCCTTGAATCCTTTAAGGTGTGTAGAGACACTTTGGTTTTGTCTGTAAATAATTTTTGCCCTTCAAAGGGAAGTCCTCAACAGTTGCTTGAATTTCCCTTGGGAACTCAGAAAGGTGGAGCCAGGAAACATGGTGCACGACCAGAGATGTATCGGTGGACTGTGCTGCCATGTCTGCAGAGTCAAGAGAGGCCTGTATGGCCGTACTGTTGATGAGAGACTCTTCAGAAATGTCATCAGGTATATTTTTTGTCATCAAGTTAACTTTCAATAAATTCTGACATTTTTGCAAACAGATTGTATGTATATTTTGCCTGCAGGGCTGCATAATTGGCCATGTGGAACTGGAATGGGGTGGAAGAGTAGGTTTCCTGCCCGAATTGGTCTAGCCTTTTCCAGTCCTTATCATATGGGGTCATTCTGTTGTTTTCCCCTTTGATTGACCGCATCTACCATGAGCAAGTTTGGTGCAGGGTGCGTGCATAAAAATTCAGCTCCTTTTGCTGGCATGTAATACTTTGTCAGACCTCTTACACGAGGGAGGGGCTGTAGCAGGTTTCTGCCAGATTATTTTTGCAGGGTACTTGATAGCATCATTAATTGGCAGCGCTATCTTTGCCGCTGGGGATGCCTGGAGTATGTGTGTGAGCTTCTGTTGGGACTCTGGTGGTTGTGCTAGTGAAATGTCCAGGGATTCAGCTACCCTTTTGAAGAGGTCTTGAAAAGATTTGAAATCATCCCCCGAAGTGGGGGGGGGGAGGCATTATCGTTTTGTCCGGTGATGAAAATGAGATGTGAGTGGGCGGCACAGTGTCACTTTCAGCTGTGTCTTCAGACTCCTCGGTCTCTTCCTATTATGTCTCTGAGGGTGCTGGGACAGTTTGTGAAGGGGGCCATATTGCTTTGGGCCTAGGCGAGTTAGGGGGCCTGAAGTTTTGGGCCCTATACATTGCCCATGGGAATGGTATGGCGCGGTGCCCATGGTTGACCATACCAGCCCCGCATATCTGTAGATATTTGGTGATGATAAGGTCCAGATTTAGGTGAGGAATGGCAAGGAGTGTAGATTACTGCCTCAGCCTCTTCTTCCTCATCACTGGAGAAGAGAGGGGCTGATCCACAGGGAGTGGTTGCCAGGCTTGGTCCCGGTGTAGATGGGGTACTGTCGGTCCCAAGTAGAGGAGATTCAGGCTTTGAGGCTACTATCAGGTCCACATGCCTCATGAATTGCTGTGGGACCGTGAAGATCAGTGTTGGGGACAGCATTGTGCAATGACCAGGAATTAGAGTTGAAGCTGTCAGTGCCAATGACTTAGAGCTGCGCTGCATAGATACAACAGGTGGCACCATTGTACTGCTCAGTGCCAAGGTTTTCTTCGGCTCCGTAGATGTCGAGCTGGGAGGTTTGACTTTGCTGTGTGCACCTCCATTACAGCTTGCCCGCATAGGGTCTTCAGCTCCTTGGGGAGTTTCGGTACCGGATGTTCCCGGTGCCTCATAGTCCGGCACTCTCAGTGCCATAGCAGATTTTTCGTTTGGAGATTGCTTTCTTTTAGGTGATTCTTGGTGTGGGGATGAATGTGGCTGCTTTTTGGTAGCATTTCTAGGAGAAGGTGCCTTAGCAGCCGTTGTTGAAGCAGATCCCGTCAGACACTGCCACTGGTGCAGTTGGCCAGGAGGCATCCTGGACTCAGGGTCAGAGAGTGGTCTGAAGAATTTCTACATCATAAGGAGCTTCAGTTGGAGATCCCTGGCCTTCCTTGTCCTGCCTGTCAGTTTTTTACAGTGCAGACACTTTTGGGTAATGTGCAGGACCGGCTCTAGGCACCAGCAAATCAAGCATGTGCTTGGGGCGGCACAATTCCTGGGGCAGCATTTTTTTTTCTTTAGCTGTTGTGCTCTCAGAGGGGTTTTTTTGTTTGTTTTTTGTTTTGCTTGGGTTGGCAAAAAACCTAGAGCCGGCCCTGGTAATGTGTGTCTCACTAAGGCAGTGGATACACTGTGCGTGGCTGTCAGGAATTCATATGGGATAGTCTGCAAGTCAGGCAACATTTAAAGCCATGTGAGTCGGGCATGCCTGAGAAAGAAATTCTTTTGGAAAAAGAACAGGTTAAACCCTGTTTTTCTTTCTTTCTTCTACTTTTTTTTTAAGGCAAGAGCTGAGTACCTGCTGGAGAGGCAGGGGTAAAAGAGGGAACTATTAAGCCTATCTGAAGGGAAAAAAAGGGTGCTGCTGTTGCTCTGACTCAAGCTAAAGATGGATGGTTGGCTGCACATTGCTATGTAACTGCTCGGAGCGGCACGAGACAGCTGCAGTGTGTGCGAGGTCCGACCAGGCACTGCTACTACAAATCTCCGATTACAAGTGCAGGGCACCAAGACTCCTAAAGTGAAGCACCCACAGGATCACTGCTTAAAGAAGGGATGTGCTGTTGGTTTGGCTTATAGGTAGGTCTTAACAAATTCATTGTCCATTTTGATCAATTTCAGTCAATTTCATAGTCATAGGAATTTAAAAATCATAAATGTCACAATTTCAGCTATTTAAATCTTATATTTCACCGTGTTGTAATTGTAGAGGTCCTGATCCAAAAAGACATTATGTGTATAGGGGGTGTCACAAGGTTATTGTATTTCCAGCAGCAGCACAGAAGTAAGGATGGCATGTTATGGTATTGCCACCATTACTTTTGTGCTGCTGCGTGAAGAGTGGGGCCCTCAGTAAGCAGCTGCCACTTTCCAGCTGCCTAGCTCTGAAGGCAGCAGTGTTGGAGTAAAGGTGGCATGGTGTGGTATTGCCACCTTTACTTCTGCACTGCTGCTGGCAGGGTGCTGCCTTCAGACCTGGGCGCGTGGCCAACAGCCGCTGCTCTCTGGCCACCCAGGTCTGAACGTCAGGCAACAGTTAAAATAACCTTGTGACCCCCTGCAACTCCCTTTTGGGTCAGGTCGCCCAATCTGAGAAATGCTGGTCTCCCCTGGGAAATCGTTTTTCGTGGCTGTGAATTTGGTAGGGCCCTACTTATAGGACAGAGACTTAGAAATGATCCTCAGCATTCATGCAAGGAACTTGCTACCCTTTCCCCTTAGGCCTCATTCCTGTACTAGGCAGGAGTAATCTTGGCTGCCAAGAGCAGCCAGCTCTCTCATTAATGCAGAATTAGGTTCTCCCATCTCTCTGTACTGCTCACCAGCTTATACCTTGTGCTTGTAAGTGCAGTACTCCACACCTGTGCTGTTCAGGATTTAACCACTCGATAGTGGGACTATGCCTCTTTTGTGCCTATGTGCAACATCTAGTTGTTCTGCAGCACAACAGTTGTGTAGGCACTGTGCTGTCCCTTTGCAAGATCTTTCAGGATCCCCCAATGGCCAGTCTGGTCAGTAGTCTCTATAAGGAGGGTCACACTTGGCAAAATTTAAAGCCATATTTGTTTGTTGCAGGAGGTCTATGATGCATCCACTCATACACCCCTTTGTCTTACTGTGAGACTGCTCATGAACAAACAACACTACTAGTCTGCGACAGGCAAAAGGAAACGAGTAATTTGTTTTTTGGTGGTTCCACAGAAATTCACATTAAACCTATTCTTGTGCATCCTTAGTAACATTTTAGATTAGGAATAAATACATTGTAAAAACACCTTCTGATCAGAACTTTCAGATGGAACCTACTGTTACCTCTTTTCTATTTTAATCAGTCATCATTTAACAACGAAGTTATATTTTATATATTTTAGCACCTCTCCTCCTGAAGGTCTCAAACCACATTACAGACTATATGCCCTATCCTGAGAGCTTCAGCTCCTTCTGAATCTGACTTTGTATATCCATTAGTCCACTGAAAAGCAGTGCAGAGAATGTAACAAAATAGCACACAGAATGCATCACGCTAGTAATGGAAGGAGACAATTTTGTCAATGACACCAGAGCAAACTGTTCTTATGAAAAGAGACATGGTGTCTTTAATGTCCAGGCAGGTCAGATACAACTACAGTCCTACCGTCTCATCCAAAATACCCCTAACACAGTGCATGGAACTTAATTCATTTACCTTAAAAGATGACTTAATTAAGCTTGCCAGCATATGAACCTGTGCTTCCAGGATTCTAGATACACCTAAAAAGATGCTTAGACCTCTACAACATCCCCTCTAGGCATTTACAGAGTGCCAACAGGGCAAGTTACCTATTCCCCAGAAATATTTAACTTGAAAGAGTTAGACAATGCCAGGGGCTATTGGAAGTTATTTCTCCTTTCCTAGTTGCTCATCTCAATTGATTTTGCTCATCTAACACTCAATGCATTGATCAATGTTTTGCCATCTCCTTCATTCAATTGATTCAAACGTCTCAAGCAAAATAACCGGCCAGTGACAGATTCTGTTGTTCAGAGGTGCTAGAATTTCTTCCCCTTTGGGCAAAGCAACACTTAAATATATCATATAACTTTAAAGGCACCTTGCAGAGTGGGTTGGGTTTCAAAAACTCATTCTAATCCATTTAAGCAGGCTGCTAGGATGGTCATCCTCCTTTCAGCAATTCGCAAGGCACAGTAGAAAGCCTCCTCAGAATTCTCGCTGAATGGAAGACATGCATAATCTATTTTAGGCCGAGTTGTGTCTACACTACAGAGACTATCCTGGCATAGCTATGTTAGTGGTAACCCAGTAGTGTAGGTGCAGCCTACACTGATGGAAGGAGTTTTTCCATACGTGTAGGAACACCATCTCCCCAGATAACAACACATTCTTCTGTCAACAGAGCTGCATCTACAATGGGAGATAGATCGGCACACCCAACTGACGTTGCTATGTCTACCTAACTTTTAAGTGAAGTCCAAGCACTGTACTACACACAAACTTGCACTGGTTTAATTAAAGCAGTGAAAACCCATGTGGACATTCTTTTTTTGCTTTAAGAGTGACTTATTCCCAAAGAAGAGTGACTATGAAACCCTTTGCACTGGTTTATCACTTCTGTAATTAAATTGGTACAACTCTGCCCGGACAAGCCCAGAATTTTTCACCAATTTGTAGAAACAGCACTTTGGCAAGGAAGGCTGGAGGGTGTGTGCAAAAGCTGCCGAGACTTGAGAATGATTGGCTGTCTTTAAGATAAGTGGGTATATATATATTAAGGATGGGGTTTTTTATGTTTTAATAATACACCAGAGAAAGTGTTTTTTTGTTACTAAAAAAAAAAAAAATGGTCTAGTCTTTTAGGGCATGGGTTATCCATCTTTGATTTCATAGTGTGGACCAAATGTTACTGGAGAGCCTAGTCTCCTAGATATCTCTTCCTCTATCCACAACCAGACACCTTGTCCACTTCCACTAGCAATCAAATATCATCCCTGTGCATGTACATTAATTATTTACATTTAAAAGTAAGAGTAGGAAAGTATTTATTAGTAGCCTTTAAAAAAGTGATTTAGCAGCTGAAGAGAAAGAGATAGCACCATGTGAGTGGCCAGCACTCCACAGACCACTACCAAGTGCTCCATAAACCACCAGCCAGAGTTTCATGGGTCGGTCATGGTCCACGGACCACAGATCACAAATTATCATTTTAGCGCTTCACAAGCTTTGCAGATTGTGGATGCATCTTCATAGTGAGAGCCAGCAGGTCATCTTTGGTTGTTTAAGAGATACACAGACACGTAATTTGCTCAGAAGCAGCTCAGTTTTGTGGAGTGTACTTTGTATGGTACCAGCCCTGTGAAGAAGGGCATGCTTGAGTCATCTTTGGACACAGAGATAGTATGTACACCAATTTGTGCCAGAGAAGCCAATGCCCAGACTTCATACATCAGTAGAAATTGGGCAGAGATGGGAAGAGCATTGTGTCACTTGCAGCACTTGTTTCACCCCTTTTGCTTAACGCTGTAGTTTGTTTTTTTCCCTTTGTTTTTTGTTTTTTACTCCTGGGGGTTTTGGGTTCCTTAAGCACAGCAAGGCAACTGACAGTCACAAAGAACAGCAGTGGTGGCTAGGTGACAATGGATGTACAAGCCATTGAGAAGAGATGTTGGTTATCCAGTTCCAAGGCTGCAACCTGTTTAGAAAGAGCAACCACCATAACAACGCAGTGTTCTTGAGTCACAAGACACACTGTAGTCCAACAGCTGCAAAACTAAGCAGGGGTCAGTTATTTTATTGCCCCCATAGGTCATCTTCCAGCCTAGAGGACAAGTATTTGAAATTGGATAAACCTAGCTTGTATAGTGACGCAGCTAGCTGCTCCTCAGTCTTTAAATTCTGCAGAAAGGGTCTCCCAAGCAGCAACCCCACATTTACCATAATGGCCTACATCCCCTCTTTTCTGGTGTAGAGACACATACACACACACACTATATAAACAAATTTGGATCCAGAATCTACACATTGAGAAGGAAGACAGCACCACTCAGAAATGGTGGTGCATTCAGCAGCTGTCTAAAGGAGAAATCGCTTTACTTTCTTTTAAACTTGCAATGTTTGTCTTTATTTTTGTTCTTTATATTTTCAAAGTGAAAAGAAATATTGAGTCATTTTCTTTCTTTTTTTTAAATATTTGTTCTATGTATTTACAAGCCTTAAAGTCGTTCTAAAGGTTTTGAAAATATCACTAGTACTTTTTTCCCCCAGGGCAGCACTTTGTTTTGAATGAGTTTTTCTTGGAGCACTCTGGTCCACAGCGTTTTTCTCAAATGCATTTCCTTCTGTTCCAAGATTATGTATGTTTTTATTACTATTTTCTTTTTAATCTCTGAAGCAAGCTGAGAGGCAGGCAGAAAAATATGAAATTAAAAAAAAAAATCTCTCCCTCATGTAGCTTACCCCAAACCCAGCTGAAAGTTTATCTATCATGCTTTGAAACAACACTGAGGTGCAGCTGAAGGTGAGGGAAATTTATTTCTCTGCTTTTTTCTATCATACAACTTGTTTACAGAAACTGCAAATGTAAAAATTACACTGGCATTTGCAGTCCTTAAAATAATAAATTAAAGTTTTCAACTTTTTTTTGCTAAACAGATCTGTTTTTTAAAGTATTTTTAAAAAGAAAAGAAAAAATGATTAAAACAGGAAATATTTTCTATAAATAATACATGTATTTTGGTTTAGTGCTCCCGCCCTCAGCTATGAAGTTTACTTTTTTTTCCCAAGTACCTTTTTCTTCCATGATCACCTTTATGTTTACCTATTTTTTCCTCTCCCACTCGTGCATATGTGGGGGAAGGAGGGGGTTATGCGCGAAAATTGGCCTTGCTGCACTGTGATTGGCGAAGACGTGAAACTTTTTAAAAAAATACTTAAATTGTCTCTCTTTTTTGTTTTGTTTTCTGTATTTTAAGTTTTAATTATCCTCTGATTCCTCTTCAGCCTCTCGTAGCCATGTGAAGAACGCTGTGACTGATTTCAGTGCTACTCCTTTCCCATTCTGCTCTCCTGGGTCCTTGCTGCTTTCCCATTTGTAGAAGGCATCCTCTGATATCACCTCCTCGTCATACAGGCAATCAAAAAACATCCGCAACAGATCTGCAAGGGGGAAACATCTGTTTAGTAATGTACAGTAGTTGGTAGACAAAGAAATACAGAAATGATTAGAGATATCGGTTTAAAACCTGAATAAAAGTGGCCTTTATTACAGTGAGAAGTGGAAAAGCAAGTAGGGGGAACTGCTGTTAATAGAGGTTGTGCCCTGATTATGCAGACTATGAAGGCTGAATACACACTTGCTAAAGTAAAGTTTCCTCTGATGCTACAGAACATGCTGTCATATGCTAAACAGAGGGCTAAAAAGACAGCAGCATGTGCGTGTATACCAGCAAATGGCCATGGAACAGAATCTACAGTGGCCATTCTGAGCTACCTAATTTCACTAGCTTAGAAATGATGACAGCATCTATGTTACAGATATGGAGATTTCTTACAGTATCCTGGGAAAACCTTACTGAATTAAGTTTAATAATTTTTGGAGTCCATTGCATTAAATGGAAAGTTTATCTATGATTGTGGGCCAGGAATGTATGTAATCTCTCCACAGAGGAAATATGATGTGAACCCTGGGAAGTATTATGAACTTCAAATGACTGTACTGAACAATGTGCCAGACAAGAATGGACTTTGGGGACAAACAGGGTCAAGTGATTTGCTTGGGAGAATCTCTAGGGGGAGGTGAATGCAAATTTCCCACCCCGTTTATGCAAAAAGCCAGCCTTTAGAAGTTATGCCTTGAGGAGACCATTGTCTGCTGATTACCTGTTCCCAGAGTCTCAAGATCAAAGGCCCACGCTGTATAAAGGAAAGACTGACCTATTCATGGGTGTTTTAGTTCTGAGCTAAGGCTGTCTATTATAAACATGTAACCACAGAAAAAAAACATTGTGGGTTTGAAGAACTGACTTCCACCAAAGTCCTGCTGGGAGCTAAGATGTGTTGGAATCTGGTAGGCTTATTATCAGGCATGTAGGTTCTTTTATGGTTTTTAATAAGTTTTCTCTGTAATGCTTTAGTCTTAAGAATAAATGTACTTGCTTAGAAAGGGCTGTGTGGTAACTTGGGACTGCTGGCAATTACAACTGTTCACAGCCTTCGGGGAGAAAGCAAAGTGCAGACATTGGTCTGTTTAGGCAGCCTGGCTTGCTAGGGATATCACAGTGTAGAGAGGGAACTGTACAGCCTGCAAAAACTCTTGTCAGGAAGGAGAGAAACCCAGGTCTCTAACCAAGAGAGATTATGGCTGAAGAGCCAAGAGCCAAGAGCAGATGCCCTCAAGGGCTCATGGTGTGGGTGTAGTTGCCCTGAAATGTGAGTAAGTAGAGCAATTGCTACTAAATAAAGGAGAGGATTTAAAATTTTTCTTTTTCCTCTCTCCACATTATGGGCATTTCCTTCTTGGCTGCTTATGGTGGCAGCCAATAGAGGAGCTCACCTTCAGCCAGGAGAGTGGGGAAGAGTATTGGTCTAAAGCCATGCACTGTATAATTGGATGCTATAATAGTAGTTTGCCTTCAGCCCCCTGGCACCCACCTAACTAGTTTGTTCCCCCTTCAGTAAGAGCACAATCTACCAGACTCTATCTGAGACCCAAATCTAATTCTCCATCTGATTCTTTCCCTTCAATGCCGTATAGTCATTTTTCAAATCCCAAACACAAAAAACACTTACTAGGAGGCTGATCAAGTTTTACTATTGATGCCTGTAGTGCATAAAGTGCTTGTAGTTCCTTCTCCGTGTCTGAGTCCAGGTACTTGAGTAAGATCGGCACTCTCTGCTTGATAACAGCAGTGTCCACACGGAAACTAGAAGAATCCACTGGAGAGAAAAGAAGAATCAGGGTTACTTTTGGTGGGTCTGAGGCCTGGGGCAGGTTTTTCATCATATTTATTTATTCAAATAGAAACGACAAACTCAGTTTAGTCAGAAATGGGAAGAGAACTGAAACAGATGGGACATAAAAGAGTATGGGCTATTTCTACGATAGGAACCTATCTGTTTCTCAGTGCTTCTCACTCCCCAAGTACAATGAATACTTTCAGAGACTCTGGACCACATTTTCAGCCAGGCCTCTCTACCCAGCCTTCATATATGCATGTGCAAAATTGTACTCACATTATACTGGCTATTTCTATAATAGGAAGAGAAAGTTACTCACCCTGTGCAGTAACAATGGTTCTTCGAGATGTGTCCCCCCATGGATAGATGTATTTGTGTCCCAGCACCTCTAATCAGAGATTTTAGGTAGCAGTGTCTGTTCAGCTTGCACATGCGCTCTCCCCCCCTTATGGTCTGCCTCGAAGCTATCTAGCACTGTGTGAAGGAACCTCCCTCAGTTTCTTCTCTACTGCAGAGCCTCTTATAAAGAACTGCTAAGTAGCGGAGACAAGGACGGGTTATGGAGCACCCATAGGAACACACACCTTGAAGAACCATCGTGTTACTGCACAAGGTGAGTAACTTCCTCTTTTTATTCAAGTAGTGTCCCTCTGGGTGCTCCACTGCAGATGACAGGTTTGAGAGTGGTAGCTGTGTTAGTCTGTAGCAGCAAGAACAACAAGGAGTCCTTGTGGCACCTTAGAGACTAACAAATTTATTTGGGCATAAGCTTTCATGGGCTGGAACCTACTTCATCAGATGCATGGAGTGGAAAATACAGGAGTATAAATACATGAAAAGATGGGAGTTGCCTCACCAAGTGTGAGGTCAGTTTAAAGAGATAATTCAATTAACAGTAGGATACCAAGGGAGGAAAAATAACTTTTGTAGTGGTAATGAGAATGCAAATGACTTCACGGTAGTATTCTCCATGGAGGGCTGGGGCTTCAAAGTAGACTGTGTTATTACAGAGAGTACTGTAGAGCTGAAGATGGCATCGAAAGCTGAATCTCCAGTGATCATGTAACGTTCTGTGAAAGCGTGGACAGAAGCCCAAAGTGCTACTCTGCAGTTTTCTGCAATAGGGACATCTTTAAAAAATTTGACCAAGTTAGAAATTGACCTTGTGGAGTGCGTACAAACTCCAGATGGAGGCAACAGGTTGCACCCTTGATAACAGTGATTAATGCAACCAGAGACCCATTTGGATAGTCTTTAAACCGATAGCATGGAGCCTTTGAATCTTTCCATGAGTGAAAGGAAGAGTTTAGAGGACTTCCTGAAGTCCTTAGTCTTGTCCAAGTAGAATGCTTCTAACATCTTGGATATGCAGAACTGCCTCCCTGTTATCACAATGTGCTTTTGGGAAAAAAAGGAAGATGGATCTGTTGATTCATATGGAAAGTGAAGGTAACTTTAGGGAGAAAAGTGGGAGGCAGACTCAGAATTACTTTGTCTTTAAAAAAGACCATGTATGGTGCGTGTGCCATCAGGGCTGCTAATTCTCCTACGTGCCTAGCTGAGGTGATGGCAGTTAGAAATGCTGTCTTCATGGACAGGTGAAAGAGACACCAGGTTGCCATGGGCTCAAAAGGAGGTCTGTCAAAGCCCTGAGAACTAGGTTAAGATCCTAGGCTGGAGCAGGTGGTCTCACATGTGGGAAAAGATTCCCAATGCCCTTAAGGCAGTGTTTCTCAAACTTTTGTACTGGTGACCCCTTTAACATAGCAAGCCTCTGAGTGCGACTGCCCCCCTTATAAATTAAAAACACTTTTCAATGTATTTAACACTATTATAAATGCTGGAGGCAAAGCGGGGTTTGAGGTGGAGGCTGACAGTTCACGTCCCCCCATGTAATAAACTTGTGACCCCCTGAGGGGTCCCAACCTCCAGTTTGAGAACCCCTGCCTTAAGGAGTCTCAGTGAGCGAACACTGAGTATCCATCTACCTGATGGTGGAAAGCAGTTATGGCCATGAGATGTACTTTAAGGGAACCAGACTTGTGTTGGCCAGAAGGGGGCAATCAGAATAACTCTTGCTTTGTCTCGTTGAATTTTCAACAGGATCTTGGCTAGAAGAGGAAATGGGGAAAGGCATACAAAAGGTCCCTGTCCCATGGGAGGATGAGGGCATCTCCCAATGAATGTTTCCTCAGGCCTGCCCTGGAGCAGCGAAGAGGACATTTCTTGTTCCAGTAAGTAGTGACGAGATCTGTAGTTAGGATTCCCCAAAGGGCTAATATGTCTCGATGCACCTCTGAGTTCAGTTTCCATTCATGGTCGTGAGAAAAGTTTTGACTGAGACTGTCGGCTGTCACATTCTGTATCCCTGGTAAATAGATGGCTGAGATGAGCACATTGTGACCAATGCATCAATTCCAGTTTGAGTGCTTCTGTGAAGAGGGAAGATCTGACATCCTCCTGACAACTTACGTAAAACATACAGGTCATATTGTCTGTCATGACTTTTTTGTGTGTGTTCTTGATGAAAGGGAGAAAGTGTGCACAGATGTTCCTGACAGCCTCTAGCTACAAAAGATGGATATGGAAGGTTGCTTCTGTGGAAGCCCACTTGCCCTGAACCTTGTGGTCATGTAGATGAGCTCCCTGGCTTAATAGGGAGTCAGAGGTGGTTGCACGAATGGCATGCCTACTCGGACACTGGATGGATCTTTCCACCAGTCTGTAAGTGCTTTACTGCAGAGGGCAGTGATAGCAGTTTTGTTAGTCTGTCCCTGGTCGGGGAATAGACAGAACTGAGCCATATCTGAAGACATCTCATGAACATCTGGGCATTTGGGGTGACAAAGATGCATGCTGCCATATGACCAAGCAGCTGTGGGCAGTTCCTGGCCAATGTTTGGGGGCTGGCCTGAACTGTCTCTCTGAGACTTGTGGAGGTGCTGAGGCTGGGTAGCAAGAGGAACGCTCTTGCTTGTACTATGTAGAGGTTGGCGCCCATAAACTCGTCATTGTACCAGGGACAGTGTTGATTTCTGTAAGCTGAGCTGCAGGCCTAGCTGTGCAAATGTGCACATGGTCATCTGAGTGGCTTGTATGGTGTCCCTGAACAAGGGAGTCCTGAGGAGGCAGTCGTCTAAGTATGAGTAGACAATGCCCAACGTTTGTAGATATGCTGTTATGATGGAGAGAACCTTGGAGAATACTGTGGGTGTGGACAAGAGGCCGAATGGGAGCATCCTATATGATAATGGTCCTGCACAATGATAAATCATAGGAATCTCCCGTGTGACGGTCGTATCAAGATGTGGAAGTAGGCATCTTGTAGGTTGAGGGCTGAAAACCAACCTCCTTTAGAGCTGGAATAATGGCTGCTAGCATGACCATCTTGAACTTCTGCGCCTTCACATATTTATTTAATGCCCTTAGATCTAGAATGGGTCTCTAATCTCCCTTCACCTTGGGGATCAGGAAATAATGGGAGTAAAATCCCTTGCCCCTGAGTTGTGCCAGGACTGGTTCTATGGCCCCCAGGCATAACAAATGATCTATTTCCTAATGAAGTAAGTTCTCATGAGAAGGGTCCTTGAAGAGGGACAGGGAAGGAGAGACAGAATGTGGAGAGACTTGAATGGCATAACCCTTTTAAATAATCTCCTAGATCCATCTGTCAGAGATGATAGTTTCCCAACTGCTGTGAAAGGGGTAGGCAATTTCTGAAGGGGCATGACGTGTGTAGCAGCAGCTAATGTTGAAAGGTTTAATTGTTCGGGTCCTCTACCAACTCATCAAAAGTGCTCAAAAGAGGCAGTCTCAGAGGTCGCAGATTGGGTGCTGACTACTTCCACTTTTGAACCCTGGGCCTCTTATGCTGCAGCTCATAACAGCACTGAGACAGTGGGTATCGAGGAGGTCATGACCTGTGCTGTGGCTAAGAGCTATATCTTCTCTTCTGTCCTACAGTGTAGATTCCCACGAGCATAACGTGGCCTGGGAATCCCTCAAGGGGTAAAGAAAAGAGCCTGTCTTCTCTGCAAAGAGCTTGGGGCCTTCAAACGGGAGATCCTGTCTGCAGCTCTTTGGACAACCAGAAAGATGTAGCCAAGAAGCCCGCCTCATTACCACCACCACAGACATGGAGCGGGCCGCTGTACAGGCTGTGTCCAGTGCTGTCTGTAGTGCCATTCTGGCTATTAACTGACCTTTGACAATGGCCTAAAACTGTTCCTTTTGTGTCTTCGGTAAATGGTCCAGAAACACATTGTTTTCCATAATAAAATCATATTTGGCCATGGCAGCTTGAGGCAGACCAAACTGAACAGATGCTGCTACCTAAAATCTCCCATTAAAAGCACAGGGGTGCAGATACACCTACAGTGGAGTGCTCCTAGGGACACGACTCAAAGAACATATTATCTGCTTCTCAATGCTTCCCACTCCCCAAGTACAATGAACACTTTTCAAAACTCTGGACCACATTTTCAGTGAGGTGTCTATCCAGCCTTCATGTATGCACATGAACTTGAATACTCGAATATCTACACCAGGGATCGGCAACGTTTCAGAAGTAGTGTGCCGAATCTTCATTTATTCACTCTTCTTTAAGGTTTCGTGTGCCAGTAATACATTTTTACATTTTTAGAAGGTCTCTTTCTATAAGTCTATAATATATAACTAAACTATTGTTGTATGTAAAGTAAATAAGGTATTTAAAATATTTAAGAAGCTTCTTTTAAAATTAAATTAAAATGCAGAGCCCCCTCCCCCCGGACTGGTGGCCAGGACCCAGGCAGTGTGAGTGTCACTGAAAATCAGCTTGCGTGCCGCCTTCGGCACCCGTGCCATAGGTTGCCTACCCCGATCTACACATAGATAGAGGCTGAAACTTTTCTTTTTTTCCTGAGATTGGAAATAATTACAAGGACGTTTTTCTTTCAAAAGACAAACAGGAATAGAACATTAAATCAAAAATAAGAAAACCAAAGTACATCAAAGTCTGCTAGAAGTCCAGAAAAATGTACACCCCCACAGGAAGAGTTATCTGTAGAAAAATATTCAGCAGCTTTTAGTCAGCATATAAACCAAAGAGCATGATAGAGAAAATCTGAGCAAAAATATATAAACCTAGATAGAGATGATAGAAAACAAAACCAGAACAAGACATTACTGATATTCACAGAGCAAGGATTATCAGGAAACCCCTAAACATGAATGATAAAATCCTGCAGCATCTAGACTTTAACAGTAGGTGGTATCAAGAAGATTATACTCTCCCTGGATTTTGTCCTCTCTGAAATCCATGCAACACCCATCCCAAGAGCAAACACTTGAAAGAAAGAATGATTTTTAAAAGGCTGAAACCTCACAGACAGTTAAATCCAGACACCTGTAAAATAGTAGTTGCTTTGTTAGCACATTCTCATGATTCCTGTTATCTCAGAGGAAAATAACAGCAGCATTTAAGCCACATAAATTTACTTTTCTCTGGTATCAAACTTTGAAAGTGAAATGCTGCAAAGATTTTAAATCCAATTTTGTATTTAGAGTACCAGAAAAAAACAGAACCTGTTTCAGAATAGCATCTAGTGGATTTTCATCTACATCAGAAAATCAATAATTAGGCATAATTCAACAGAGGTGGAAGTCCTCGCTCAAGGTGCTGCAGATAAAGACTTGAGGGGCACTGGCAGACCTATGTTTGGGAAGGGGCAGCTGGCACACCTCTCCTGCACTATGACTGGCTCTTGACAGTGGTATCAGTACTTCACTTTCTTCAGCACTAAAACTGTACAAAAAATCTTGATGCACCATTTGTATGAAGGTTAGCCAGCCTCAAACAGAAAAATAAGTGATTAAAACCCAAGTAATCTGTAAATTCATTACTTTCATATTTGATTGTTTTGTACAGCCTTATCTTGAAAGTTACTCACCTATAATGGCTGCTTTACAAACTGCTGTCATTAAAGCTCTAAGAAATGTAGGTGAACTCATCTGGCCTTCATCTAGATTAGCCTGAAATCAAGGGTAAACGGACCAGTTAAAAGCACTCTAATGTACAACAGAAACTGTTTCCAAAATCCATTACTGAATTTGGCACTAAGTGAAAGCTGCTGCAGTAGGAATCTAATTAATCCCTTGTGTGAAAATTCATCTTCCCCATTAAACTTCTTGAAAATAGGTCAGCTGTGTTAATGTTTGCCAATATATCTCCTCTAATCAACACTACAATCTATTTAACTACACACGTTCACTATTCATTTAGCTAGAGAAACATTCTGAAATAATACTTGGCATTTATACAACATTTTACATTTCCAAAATGATAGACAATTTTTAATTAGTTACACTACACAATACCCCTGTAAGGTGAGTCTTATCCTCATCATACAGATTGGAAACTGACAGAGTGGTTAAATGACTTTCTCAAATCTACAAGAGAACTGATGGCAAAGTCAGGACCAGAACTGAGATGTTCCCAGACTTTTAGTCTGTGATCTCTCCTCTGGACCATGCTGACTCTACAGCAGTAGAAAAATGACCTATTTCTGACAAACTGTGTTAACAACAGAGAGATGAAATGGTGCTGATCTACATTTAATTGCAAGCATACGTCAAGATAAGAATAGCCACACTGGGTCAGACCAATGGTTATCCTGTCTCTGACAGTGGCCACTGCCAGATGAGGGAATGAACTGAACAAGGCAAATTTGAGTGATCCAGTCCCAACTTTTGGTAGTTGGAGGTTCAGGGACACCCAGAGCATGGGGTTGCATTCCCTGATCATCTCAGTTAATAGCCATTGATGGACCAATCCTCCATGAACTTATCTAATTCTTTTTTGAACCCAGGTATACTTTTGCCTTCACAATATCCCATGGCAATAAGTTCCACATGTTGACATTGCATCGTGAGGAGAACTTCCTTTTATTTGTTTTAAGCCTGCTATTAATTTAATTGAATAAAAATCAGTTACTAACCTGTAACTGTTGTTCTTTGAGATGTGTTGCTCATGTCCATTCAATGTAGGTGTGTGCTCGCCCCAAGCACTGCCGCTGGAAAGTTTTCCCCTCAGTAGTATCTGTTGGATCAGTTCTGGTGTCCCCTGGAGTCGTACCCTCATAGCGCCAGATACAAGGCCCTGCCACCCCCTCTGTTTCTCCTTCCTGGCTATCTCCAACAGAGGAGTGGGGGTGAGAGTCAGGGCCATCCTTAGGCATATGCAGCATACGCAGCTGCATAGAGCACCTGAAAATTTGGGGCACCACCAGGATCATAGGCACCGACTTCTCATCGTGCTGGGGGTGCTCGACCTCCCGCCTCCGCTCCAGCCCTGGAGCACCCACCCATGGAGTCCACACCTATGACCGAGACAGCAGGTAAGAGCGGGTCAGCTCCCGCACACCCAGTGCGCGCTGCAGTCTCCTTACTAAGCAGAAGGCAGAGACCATATTCACAGAGCCGAATGCATCGGCCTAGGGGCACCAGTTTAAGAATACTGTGTAGGGCCCCATAAATTCTAAGGACGGCCCTGGTGAGAGTGGGGGGTTTGGAATGGACATGAACACCACATCTCAAAGAACAACAGTTATGAAAGGTTAGCATTTTTTTCTTCTTCGAGTGCTTGCTCATGTCCATTCCAATGCAGGTGACTCCCAAGCAGGTATAGGAGGAGGGTTCGGAGTTCATTGACAAGCAGATTGTAGCACCGCTCTGCCAAATCCAGCATTGTTTCTGCCCTGATCAGTTATTGCACAGTGTGATGCAAAAGTGTGGACCAAAGAGCATGTTCCTACTCTACAGATGTCCTGGACTGGGAGCTCTGCCAGGAATGCAGCTGAAGATGCTAGTGTCCTTGTGGAATGTGCCATCAGGGATGGAGCAGTGATCTTCGCTAGGTCATAGCATGTGCAGATACAAGAAGTGATCCACGATGAAATTCTCCGGGCTGAGACTGGAAGGCCTTTCATCCTGTCTGCCACCACCAAAAAGAGCTGTGTAGTTTTTTGAAAAGATTTAGTCCTTCTATGTAGAAAGCAAGCGCATGTCTGACATTTAGTGAGTGAAATCTCTGCTCCTGGCTATTGGCGTGTGAAAATATAGGCAGAATTTCAGTCTCTTATCCCTGTCCTTCTGAGTGCAGAAGACTAGAAGAATATGTCCAGGTTACTATGGAATAGTGAAACAACCTTCAGGAGGAGGGCTGGGTCAGGGCGCAGCTGGACCTTGTCCTTGAAGAATACCATGTAAGGAGGTTCTGAAGTAAGTACCCTAATCTCCAACATCTTTCTCTAGCTGTAGTCATGGCCACCAGAAAGGCCACCTTCCAGGACAAGTAGAGGAGAGAATGTTGCCAGTGGCTTGAATGGGGGACCCATAAGCCTCAACAATACCAGGTTGAGATCCCAGGGTGGGATTGGTTGTAGCACTTGGGGGTACAGTCTGTACAGGCCTTTGAGGAAATTACTTCAGATCAAGTTTCCAAAGATGGACCAGCCATTTACCCACAAGTGAAATGCCCAAAGTGCAGCCAGGTGGACTCTTATCAATGACACCGAGAGCCCTGGCTGCTTCAGGTGTAGTAAGTAATCCAGAACGAGTGGCACTGATGACTGCATGGATAAAACACCTTTCTGTACTGACCAGACAGAGAACCTTTTCCCCTTTGCCAGGTATGTAGCTCTAGTGGATGGTTTCCTGATCCCTAAAAGGACCTCTCAAACCAGGGGTTCAGCCATGGAGCTTCCCGGCCATGAGATGAAGGGACTCGAGGTTTGGATGATGTAGATGGCTGTGGTCCTGAAAGATCAGATCTGGAAATGGAGGCAAGCTGATGGGTGTTTCCACCAAGAGGTCCAGAAGGCTGGTAAACCACTGTTGAAGAGGCCAGGCTGGAGCTGTCAGGATCAGGCTTGTTCCTTCCTTTCTGACTTTCAGCAGGACCTTGTGTATGAGCAGAATGGGAGAAAATGCATAAAAGAGATGGTCGTTCCAAGGAGGAAGAAACATGTCTGTGAGTGAGCCCGGGCTGTGATTCAGGAAGGAGCAGGAACTGCAGACACTTCCTGTTGCGTCTCATTGCAAACAAGTCTATCTGGGCATCTCTCTGCCTCTGAAGAATGTCCTTCACAATGTCTGGGTTAATGAACCACTCATAATTGGAGAAGGATCTGCTGAGACGATCCACTAACGTGTTCTGTGTGCGGAAGACAGGAGGCTTTGCGTGGACTGAATGGGTTATAGAGAATTCCCACAGGCAAAGGGCTTCATGGCATAGGTGAGAGGAGCACGCACGACCCTGTTTGTTTATGTAGAACATCACTATTGTGTTGTCTGTAAGTACCAACATGCATTTGCCTTCCAGGTGGGGCTGGAAGGTTTGGCAAGCAAGGCACATTGCTCTGAGTTCCCCCGTGCTGATGTGTAGTGAGAGCTTTACCTAGGACCAAAGGCTCTGGGTTCTGAGTACTCCTACTGAGCCCCCCAACCCAGCACAGATGCATCAGTAACAAGAGACATTGACAGATGTGGTCTTGAGAATGGGACACCTACAAATACTGTCCTTGGGTCCAACCACCAAAGAAGAGTGGTGATTAACAAAGAGGGAAGTGTGAGAACCATGTCCAAGCAATTTTGGCCTGGCTGGTACACTGACGCTAGCCAAGTCTGGAGAAGTCTAGGTTGTAATCTTGTATGCTGCACCACTTAAGTGAATGAGGCCATGTGCCCCAGAAGTTTTACACAGTTTCTTGCGATGGTGGATGGGGTGGTTTCTAAGACTCTGTATGATTGTGCCTAGGGCCTGGAACCTGGTATCCAGAAGGCTCTGGCCTGGACTGAGTTGAGGACCATCCCTATAAATTCTATTCTTGGAACTGGTGAGAGGGTCAATTTCTGCATGTTTATCAACAGGCCTATCTTCTTGAAGGTTGACAGTATTAACCAAACATTTGCCTCCACCTGGGCCTTGGTCCGACCTTTGATCAGCCAGTCATCGAGGTACAGGTAAACCTGAGTACTTTGCTTCCTCAAGAAGGCTGCAACGACTGCCATGAACTTCGCAAATATCCAAAGGGCTGCTGACAGGCTGAAAGGGAGCACAGTAAACTGGTAGTGTACTTGATTCACAATGAATCAGAGGAAATCTTCTGTGACCTTGAAAAACTGAAATATGGAAATAAGCGTCCTTTAAGTCGAGGGTGGCATACCAGTCCTCTAGATCCAGAGAAGGGATAATGGAGGCCAAGGAGACCTTGCAGAACTTCAGCTTCTTTATAAATCTATTGAGGTTTCACAGATCTAGGATAGGTCTGAGACTGCCGTTGGCCTTTGGGATTAGAAAATAGCAGGAGTAGAACCCCCTGCCCCTTAGCTCTGGAGGAACCTCCTCTACTTCTCCCACCTCCAAGAGCATCCACACTTCCTGGGCTAGAAGTTGCTTGTGAGAAGGGTCCTGAAGAGGGATGTGGAGGGAGGGTGGGAAGGAGGGGAACAACTGAAGTGAATGATGTATTTCAGTCTTATCATGTGTAGCACCCAGCAATCTAAGGTAATGTGGGCCCTTGCCTGATATAAGTGGGATAACTGATCCTCAAAAACTGGGGAAGATGGATCCATACAGTGTCCTGGTATGCCATCCTCAAGTGTGACCTCAAAAGGCCTGCTTAGACACCAATGATTGTTTGGTGGGGCCGGGCACGTGGGCAGACGAGGACTGGGGAGGAGGCCTCCTCTTATAGCTTCTATCCCGTCTCTTACTGTAGTGCTGCCTAGACTAAGGTGGGTAGAAACATGGCAATGGTTGGGACTAAAAATGCTTCCTAGATGGAGCCAGTGTGTGTAGCCCTAGGGATTTTAGGATGGCCCTAAAATCCTTCAGACTATGTAATTTAATGTCTGTCTGCTCTGAAAAGAGTGACAAGCCCTCAAAGGGGGGGTCCTGCACCATTTGCTGCACTTCCAGGGAAGGCCTGAGGACTGCAGCCATGAGCTCTTCCTCATAACCACAACCAAAACCATGGTTCATGCTATGGAGTCTACTGTGTCCAAAGCCACCTGAAGCGATGCTTCTGCCACCGCTCTTCCTTCTTCAGCGAACACCGAGAATTCGGCTCTGGATTCCTATGGCAACAGCTGCCTGAACTTAGACACTGAACTCCAGGAATTAACGTCATAGCATAGACCTTCCTGCCAAAAAGATCTAACTTTTGGGGATCCTTGGTCTCTGGAGTTGGTCCTTGTTACCTGTGTGCTCTGGTTCGTTCACCGCTGTAACCACTAGTGAACCCGGAGGAGGCTGAATATATAAGAATTTGAATCCCTTGGATGGGACAAAGTACTTCTTCTCCATCTTCTTTGCTGTAGGTTGCAGAGATGCTAGCGTCTGCCACAAAGCTTTTATAGGGTCCAAAATGGCATCGTTAAGGGGCAAAGCCACTTGCAATGGATCGGATGGTCCCAGGATATCCACTAGAGCATGGGAGGACTCTGAAATATCCTCTTCCTGAAGTGTCAGGTTTGAGTTACTCTCCTGAGAAGCTTCTGGTGTGCTCTGTAGTGATCCTGAGAGGAGGCTATAGATCACAGTTGCCTACTTACACATGGTAAATAAGCAGCCAGACTTTCACAATAAGCCAAAAATCAAGCTAATTCCATTTCAAAACACGGCCAAAATAAGCCAGTCCCTAAAACCCCAACACTCTATGTGGCCAGATCCCCCTGGCGTGCAGACTGTGTTGGGCCTGCTGTGCACCCCTGACTCTCTCCCCTCCTTGCCCCTGCTTTCCCCCCCTGCCAGGAGCTGATCGAAAAAAAAGAAGCAAGCTACAACAAGTTTCAAGCCAAACAAGCAACAAGCTACAAGCAAAAACCTAGCCTACAAGCAACTCACAAGTCAATTAAGCCAAACACAAGCCAAATTTCTGTGTTTTTTCCCCACAAGTTTGGCATGTTTGCTATAGATGTTCCTGTCACTGCCTCAGACAACTAGGAAGAAAAAGAAGTCTGCACAGCCATGGAGCACTGTTCTTCTCCTTCTGCACCAGTAGGATCTCATGGTGCTGTTACTGGGGGCTTGGTACTGTGCTCGGTACCACTAGACGATTCCTACACCATAGGAGCTCTACACTCCAATACAATGGAGTATGATCTCCTGGACTGCAATCCTTGGACTAGTGAAAATGCCCTGGGAGTTCACAAAGGCCATTGTCTGGGCATTTGCCACTATGCGGGTGGCCAGGCCATTGGCAGGATACCCTGGCTCTTGTCAGCCGTTGGGTAGAGATAGTTGGAGAGATGTCAGCTCCTGCGGGAGGTGTTAAGACTCCGTCTTCAAGTCTGACTCAAGAAGTTGCTTCTTGGTGACCAAAGCAGAACAGTACCAACTGGTCCTGGAGAGTGGTGCCTGGAGTGGGGAGACCAGTGCTGCACCATCATGGCAAGCTTCCCTTTTGACAGCACTTAGGGCCTCGGTGCTGTGGTTGACCTTGTTTCTGGTGCCAACAATGACAGTTCCCAAACAGGGGGAAATGGCGGTACTGGGAGTGATGCAACTCCCTTGCTGTCTCAAATGCCTCTGGTGTGGATAGTAGTGCCAGGACTGTACTCTGGTGGCTCTCTCTTGCTGGAGAGTCAAACAGTGCCACACTCGACAGATCCGGGGCCAGAGTCAACAGTGCCACGCAGGCAGCTGGCTTCTGAGTGGCGTGACATGGTGTCTCACTCTGCCTGGCTCTCTGTGACTGGTGGACCTTGGGGTTGGGGAGTGCCTCCTGTCCATCTTCTTCTGCTTCTTTCTTGCACCAGTGATGGAGAGCAGTGCCGAGAATCCCATGGAGGAGTAGACTTCTGCACCAGAGGTGACTGATTGTGTGGAGAGTCCCAGGACTGAAGAGGAGTCCTTTCTTGATGCCAGAGAGGCCGAACTATGGTGCCTTTTCATCAGAGACGCCAGAGCATTTCTCACCAGGGTAGAAGTGCTCAGAGCTGAGTTGGTGTAGCTTGGCTCTGAGGGGGGACGGAATGCTGCCTCCATGAGGAAGAATTTCAGTCTCTTATCCCTGTCCTTCTGAGTGCAGAGCCTGAACCCTTTACAAATTCTACAGTGCTCTTGCATGTGGGACTCCCCTAAACACTTAAGGCAGCTAGAATGGGGATCACTGCTAGGCACTGGCTTGTGGCATGGCGCACACTGCTTAAACCCCAGGGATCAAGGCATGCCCTGGTGCCGAGAGGTGTTTGTTAACCCCACTAAGCAGGGTTCTCTAACCAAAATACTAAAAACTGGAACCAAAACTTAACCACTAGTGAATAACTACCTACAAGAAGTCGAAAAAGTCCACTGAGAGGAGTACTTGCGAAGAACACAAGGACAAGTTGACGTTCCAGCAACCATCACAGGTGGTAAGAAGGAACTAAGGGGACCGTGAGTCAGCAGGGCCCTATATACTGGTGCTATGAAGGCATGACTTCAGGGAGTCCCAGAGCCAACCCAACAGATACCACTGAGGGGAAAACTTTCCTGCAGCAGTGCTTGGGGCGAGCATATACCTATGCTGAAACAGACATGAGCAAGCACTCAGAGAAGAATCCCTAGTTCTTGTGTTATGTGAAGAGGTAAATATCACTTCCCCATTCACCTTCTCCATACCATTCATGGTTTTACACATCTCTATCATATCCCCATGTCCTCTCTTTTCTAAGCTGAACCATCCCAAACCTTTTAATTTCTCCTAATATGGAAGCTGTTTCATACCCCTGATCATTTCTGTTGCCCTTCTCTGCAACTTTTCCAATTCTAATATATCTTTTTTGAGATGGGGTGACCAGAACTGCACACAGGATTCAAGGTGTGGGCATACTGTGGATTTATATAGAGGCAATATGATATTTTCTGCTTTATTATCTATCCCTTTCCCAATGGTTCCTAACATTCTATTAGTTTTTTTAACTGTCTCTACACAATGAGCAGATGTTTTAAGGGAATTACCGATGATGACTCCAAGATATCTTTCTTGAGTGGTAATAGCTAATTTAGACCCCATCACTTTGTATATGTAATTGGGATTATTTTTTCCAGTGTGCATTACTTTGAATTTCATTTGCCATTTTGTCATCCAGTTTAGTGAAATGCCTTTGCAATTCTTCGCAGTCAGCCTTAGGCATAACTTGACTAATTTTATGTCATCTAAATATTTTTCCACCTCACTGTTTACTCCTTTTTGAAGATAATTTATGAATATGTTGAAAAGCACAGGTCCAAGTACAGATGTTTGGGGAACCCTGCTATTTACCTCTTTCCATTGTGAAAACTGACCATTTATTCCTGCCCTTTGTTTTCTTTCTTTTAACCAGTTACTGATCTATGTGTGGACCTTCCCTGTTATCCCATGGCTGCTCACTTTGTCAAAGGCTTTCTGAAAGTCCAATTATACCTTATTGACTGGATCATCCTTGTCTACATGCTCAAAGAATTCTAGTAGATTGATAAAAGCAGCAGAGAATCCTGTGGCACCTTATAGACTAACAGAAGTTTTGGATCATGAGCTTTCGTGGGTGAATACCCACTTTGTCGGATGAATGTAGTGGAAATTTCCAGGGGCAGGTATATATATGCTAGCAAGCTAGAGATAACGAGGTTAGTTCAATCAGGGAGGATGAGGCCCTGTTCTAGCAGTTGAGGTGTGAAAACCAAGGGAGGAGAAACTGGTTCTGTA
>NC_133791.1:20496135-20565611 GCF_003597395.2 Chelonoidis abingdonii
GAAGTGGGTATTCACCCACGAAAGCTCATGATCCAAAACTTCTGTTAGTCTATAAGGTGCCACAGGATTCTCTGCTGCTTTTACAGATTCAGACTAACACGGCTACCCCTCTGATAGTAGATTGATGAGGCATGATTTCCAGTTACAAAAGCTGTGTTGACTCTTCCCCAACATATTATTTTCATCTCTAGGTCTGATAATTTTGTTTTTAGTTTCAACTAATTTGCCTGGTACTGAAGTGAACTTACTGGCCTCTAATTGCCAGCATTGCCTCTGGAAACTTTTTAAAAACAGGTGTTACATTAGCTACCCTTTAGTCATCTGGTACAGAGGCTGATTTAAGCAATAGGTTACATACCATAATTAGTAGTTCTGCAATTTCACATTTGAATTCCTTCAGAACTCGTAGGTGAATACCATCTGGTCCTGGTCACTTATTACTGTTTAATGTATCAATCAGTTTCAAAACTTCCTCTAGTGGTACCCTGTGGGGGGAGGGATAGCTCAGTGGTTTAAGCATTGGCCTACTAAACCCAGGGTTGTGAGTTCAATCGTTGTGGAGGCCATTTAGGGATCTGGGGCAAAAATCTTTTTGGGGATTAGTTCCTGCTTTGAACAGGGGGTTGGACTAGATGACCTCCTGAGGTCCCTTCCAACCCTGATATTCTATGATTCAAATCACGGACAGCTCCTCGTATCTGTCACCTAAAAAGAATGGCTAACATGTAGAGATCTCCCTCACATCCTCTGCAGTGAAGACCAATATTAAGAATTCATTTAGCTTCTCCACAATGGCTTTGTCTTCACTGCTCCTTTAGCACCTTGATCATCCAGTGGCCCCCCCAGTGACTGTTTGGCGGGTTTCCTACTTCTGATTTACTTATTTTTTGCTGTTCATTTATGTATCCTAAGCTAGTTGCTCTTCAAGTTCTTTCTCCACCTGTCTTATCATACTTTTTACACTTGACTGCCAGAGTTTATGCTCCTTTCTATTTTCCTCACTAGGATCTGACTTCCAGTTTTAAAAGGATGCCTTTTTGCCTCTAGCCACCTCTTTTACTTGGCTGTTTAGCCATGGCAGAATTCAAGGGAGGGGAGTATACTTTTAGTTTGAGCCTCTGTTACAGTGTTTTTTCAATAGTCTCTCCTTGCGATTTGCAGGCACTACACTCTTGTGACTGTTCCTTTTAATTTCCATTTAACTAGTTTCCTCATTTTTGTGTAGTTCCCCTATTTGAAATTAAACACTACTGTGGTGGTTTTCTTTGGCATATTTCCCCCTATAAGGATGTTAAATTTATATTGATTGCTTTTACCAAGCGATTCAGCTATCTTTACCTCTTGGACCAGGGGGGAATTGCCTCTCCCCTTCTGGGTTCCAGGGCAAGCTGCTGCAAGAGGTAGTCATTTATGGTGTCTAGAAATTTTATTTCTGCATCCCTTCTTGAGGTGACATATACCCAGACAATATGAGGATAGCTGAAATCCCCCATTATTATTGCATTTTCTGCCTTTGTAGAATATCTAATCTCAAGCATTTCACCATCACCATCCTTGTCAGGTGGTCGGTAGTACAGTAACTCCTCACTTAAAGTCGTCCTGGTTAACGTTGTTTCATTGTTACGTTGCTGAACAATTAGGGAACATGCTCATATAAAGTTGTGCAATACTCCCCTATTATGTTGCTTGGCTGCCTTTCTCCACAGCTGGCAGCATCCCTATGCCCCCTGTCCCCACAGCGCCTCCCACTCGCTGGCAGACCCTGCGGATCAGTGCCTTCCCCCTCCTCCTGCCCATGGCAATCAGCTGGCTTGTGATGTGTAGGAGGCAGAAAGGAGGCGCGAGGACTCGGTGCGCAGGCTCCCCCTCCCTCCCCTGCCTCTTGCCTGCAGCAATCATCTGGCTTGCAGCATTCAGAAGGGAGGGGAGGAGGAGCAAGGATGAAGCATGTGAAGTAAAGGGAGAGGTGGAGGGGGGGAAGAGGCGGGTCAAGGGTGGGGACTTGGGGGAAGGGGTGGAGTGGATGGGCCAAGGGTTGAACTCCCTGCCCAAGTCAGTGCCTGTGCTTGCAAGAACAGCAAGAGGAGCAGCCAGACAATCCATCCTCTTCCACTCTCTGACTCTACCACCACAACCAAGCTTCATACTCAGAAGTGACAATGGTGTATTAAATTGTTTCTTTAAAATTGTTTAAAACTTATACCTGTATTAAATTATTACTTGTTTAAAATTGTTTAAAATGTACATAATGCCTTTTGTCTGGCAAAAAAAAAAATCCCTGGAACCTAACCCCTCCTATTTACATTAATTCTTATGGAGAAATTGGATTTGCTTAATATCGTTTCACTTAAAGTTGCATTTTTCAGGAACATAACCACAACGTTAAGTCAGGAGTTACTGTAGATTCCTACTGGTATTTTCTTATTATAGAAATATGGTATTTCTAGCCATAAAGATTCTATGAAACAGTTTGAATCATTTAAGATTTTTACTATATTTGACTCTCTACATTCTTTCACATATAATGCCACTCCCCCACCAGCACGACCTACTCTGTCATGTCTCTATATTTTGTACCCTGCTATCACTGTGTCTCATTGATTATTGTCATTCCACCAAGCTTCCATGATGCCTATTATACCAATAGGACAAATCCAGTTTAGCATCATTTGAGACATAGAGGTTAAAATCTGGTTTAAAGGATGTGCCCAGAGTTAGAGAAGAGTCAGTGGGTGGGTGCAGACTTTTATACCCTTGGTTTTAAAATACTGGAACAGAGCGTGGCACACACATGCATTGCCAGTGGGTAACTGTTTGCAAAGTATTCCACTGTTGCATGGGAGGCCATACAATCTCATAATGGGGCACAGATAATGTCAGGAAGAAAACCAACCAATTTCACCCCATACTTGGAAAAGAAACTGCTATAGCATATCTAGTTTAAAATGTTATTGCTAATTGAAAACATGTTTTCACAAAATTATACATTTGAACAGGTCATTATCAGATAATGTGTTAACCTTCAAAATAAGGATGCAGACAAAAAAATAAGGTAACTTTTCAGAAGTTAACATTTTCTTCCTGCAAATTATATTCTTTATCTCTAGGCAAATGCTGATTTTACAACTATATCTATATCTTGCTCCCCTGTGCTTAGAATGGAGATAAAATTGAAATGGCCATTTTCTACTGTAACTGTGCTGACTCTTACGGTTCCAAAGCGTATACTGGGGAAGTGCTTAAGATGTCAGGCCATGGGGGAATGCTTTCTGGAAATTTAACAATCTCTGTGAACTGACGGATGCAGAGTGGTCAACTGTACAAATACTATACGCCTTGTCCGGAGATGAACTGGTTATGAACACTTCTGCTTGGTTCCCTGGAGACTGGCATAGTAGGAAGAGAGCCTGAGACATAAGCCCTAGAATCAGAGGCCTGGTATGAGGCAGGACCCGCTGACAGAATCTGGTAAGAACAGGGCTGATATTGCAAAAATACACATTCCTAAGAAATGCTAGTCACAGAGTACTCACACAAACACATCCCAATATGAAGTGGTACGAGAACATTCCGATATTGAGAATGATACAAAAACATTCCCCAAGGATAACAGGAACACGCTGACCCCTCCTAAAGATAAGGTCAGGATGACAGTATGTAACAGAGATGTTTTGATCAAAACATCATATACAAGGTGATGGATGATAACTAGCCACGTTAGTCCCACTGTTTACTGAGCCGATCCATTGTTACGGGTATACACGTATTAGTGGTCTGGTAGAGTCTGCGGGATACTAATACTGTGCTTCGTCAACAATAAACCTGGCTGGGTGCTTTTTTTCCTTAACAGATTTTGTGGTCATTGGGTGGTTTGCTTCAGGTCTGCCGTGCCAGCTGTTTGCACAGGGCTGGGGCATCACACAGAGGGAACACACACATGCAGCCAAACATCTATTAACAGCTAACTACACTGGTGACCCTGACCACTAATCTGGTAAGTAAGCAAGCTGTCCTCTGTATAAATCGCAACCTAACATGACAGATAGTCACAAGCTAGGAAACTCCCTTAACCCCTCCCTACTAAGCCCCAGAAAGTTTAATAAGGTATGCAAGTGCTGGATTGCTAGCAAATCACTCTGAATCTCTCTTGGCTCAGGTTTCCCCACTTTCCTAGGTAGCTCTAACCCTCCCTTTCCCTGCCTCTCCTCACTTCTGCTCTTTCGCTCTTTTTAAATAAGTTAAAAGTTATAGTTTTTACAAAAACCTCCAAAAATAAAGCAATTAAAAAACAAACAAAACAACAAACAGAAGACAAGGTAAAAACTTTACTTTAAATAAATCCAATAAATTAATTATTTTAATGCTTCATTATGTTAACCCTTAACATCTATCAACATCTAACCACAGCTGGAAGCCATGCAGCAACAGAGGAGTTATTCTGTGACAGTGACTAGATCCAGTGATTAGCACTTGGCTATATTATTCCTGAAGAGCCAATATCAGACTAGGGTGGGCAGTGCAGGGTAGCAAAACAAAGAGATGGAAAAAGATAGAGGTGATCCTGCTAGCTGGGATAATGTTTATAAAGACGGTTAATGCACAGGTACAGTGAAAACAGTCTGTATACCTCTACCCAATCAAAGATTTGTTCATCATTCGCCTTGTCCTCAATAATGAGTTTTTCTAGCTGTTTGTTCAGTTCGTCAGCAGAGAGTTCTTCCTCTGAAAGTGCTTCTGAGGAACTGGAACAGTCAGACACTGTGAAGTCCAACTTCTGCAACATTAGAAGTTATGAGAAATGATTAAATATGCTTTTCTACATTGGATCATACTCAGGCAAAAGAACAAGCAACACTTTATTCTGTTTTATCATTATAATGATGTATGTCTTACCTTTCATTTAAAAGAATCTGAGCAATTTACACACAATACACTGATGTACAATCTATTCTGAGGGATCACTTCATCCAGCAAGGAAATGCAGCCACCTCTGAGGAAAAAAGTGGCACAGTGCAACACTCCACTCCACTTTAACCCATGAAATGAAGACATATATATTGTCTAATTGAAACTACACGGAGCTAGAATGCAAATATCAGATTTGGAATTTGATCACAAAGGAGGGCTGTCAAGTGATTAAAAAAATTAACTACAATTAATCACGCTGTTAAACAATAACAAAATATCATTTATTTAAATATTTTGGATGTTTTCTACGTTTTCAAATAGATTGATTTCAATTACAGCACAGAATACAAAGTGTATAGTGCTCACTTATATTTATTTTTATTACAAATATTTGCCCTGTAAAAACCAAAAGAAATAGTATTTTTCAATTCACCTGATACAAGTACTTTTGTGCAATCTCTTTATCATGAAAGTTGAACTTACAAATGTAGAATTATGGACAAAAAATAACTGCATTAAAAAATAAAACAACGTAAAATTTCAGAGCCCTTTCATGATAGAGTTGCACTACAGTATTTGTATGAGTTGAATTGAAAAATACTATTTTATCATTTCTACAGGGCAAATATTTGTAATAAAAATGATAATATAAAGTGAGCACCGTACACTTTGTTTTCTGAAACCTTTGTATTCTGTTGTAATTAAAATCAATATATTTCCAAATGTAGAAAAACATCCACAAATATTTAATAAATTTAAATTGGTATTCTATTGTTTAACAGTGCGATTAAAACTGAGATTAATTTTTTAAATCATGATTAATTTTTTTGAGTTAATCGAATGAGTTAACTACAATTAATTGAAAGCCCTATCAGGCAGCTAAAGCTAAAGCTAAAACACTATTTTTGCAAAATGTGACATAGAATCTATAATGATCACTTGTTCTCAGATCTTGGTTTTACGTTACTGTGCTACTAGAAATGCACTCTCTAAAATCAGGCTGGGCCACAGTTTCAGTACTGACTCAAGGGTAGAGTGCCATTATTTAATCACCCACATCACTTTCAAGCGTTCCTTTGGTGTCTTCCACCAAATGTACTGCCCAAACATAATCTGAATAACTGGAATACCTCATTTTGACAATATTTAGGGATGGAACTGAAATGAACAACTAGGACTCAAAATAAAAATAAAATATAACCCAATGGGCTAAATGTATCTTACAAATACACCTCACAGGGCTCTTCTCTAGCAGAAACTTGCTATCAACTCACGTGCTCCATGAGAAAGGTATGTACATCCTCCCCTTCACATAAGTAGTCCTTCCAACTCAGGCCAGCCTCCCTCCATAAGGCTCCTACTTTCTTATGGCTCTAAAACACAAAGCAATTTGTTCATTTTTTAAATCTGAAGAGAAAAGCACAGTAGCTTAAACAGGCTGGAATGGTGCTGCTGCATAAAGAGAAATAAATTATCATTTAGCCATAAAAAAATATGCCTAACCATGATGTGAAAACTTCCAGAAAGCCTGTGCTGGAGAAATTAGATATAGTATCCTACCTTTTACAGGTAAATGTTGTATCTTGTAAGATGCTCAGATGCCACAATGTTGTGTACTAAATATGGCTGGCTTGATGTGATATATGGAGTTTGCAACAACATGACCAAAGATCATCTACAATAAAGTGACCATATGTAAAAGTGTGGTCCAGTGGACATGATACAGAATTGGGACTCAAATGACCTGGGTTCTACTCCTAGCTCCTGCCACTGACTTGTTGTGCCTTAGTAAGAAATTATTTATTTTTCTATCCCTCTAAGTAAATAAAGTTAGAGCATGTCTACTTTAGAAAAATCATGTTTACATGGATATCTTCTGTATGGAGATCAATCCTCAAGGTCATGTCTGTGACATCAAGGTCACAGTTTAAATCCTACAATTCATTGTAAATCTATGGAAAATTACCTTTACAACCATATGTGGCACAACCTTCTGCATCTGACAGTCTAGTAGAGTTCATGTCTGACCTTTTAGAATTCCCCAAAATGTTGATATATATAATAAACAATATTGAAGATAGTGATAGTAATAGGCTCTTCTTTAGTGCCTTCCACCCAAGAATCTCAAAATTCTTTGCAAATATTAATGAATTAAGCCTCACAACACATGTTTGGTAAGGTATTATTATCCTCCTTTTACAAATGGATTATTGGGTGTCTAATGTTAGACTTCAAGATAAATGTGGCCTGATTTTCAGAGGCAGATTATAGTCAGTGGGAGCTGCTTGTGCTCAGTATTTCTGTGACTCACGGCTCAGATTTAGGTGACTAAATATGGTGTTGGATGCCTGACTTTAGGCAGAGCTAGAAATAGAACCCAGATCTTCTGACTGTAGGCTGTGCTTTAACCACAAGATCATGGCTCCTCTCCCTGCTCTTCTCCCATGATATAGAGAAAATGGTAAGCCACAGTCCAAACAAGCAGCAAATTACTAATTTTAAAAAAATAAAAGATAAGCTTCTAGCCACACAAAGGAGCTGTTGCATTGAAAAGCTTCTGGAACAACTGACCTCATTTGAATGCATGCTTTAAAAAGGAGGTGCTGAATTTTACAGGGCTTAATGTACAAGACTACACAAAGTGAATTATTTAGGCTGAACTTAGAAATAAAATTTTAAAAATATGATACACTTATAGGGAAACTATCAAGGTGACTGTAAAGACAACCGTGAAAATGTGCAAAAGAGCTTTAGAAGTTACATGGTGAACAGGTATCTCTATCCCTAGACTAGAGACAAGTCAATCTCAAGAGTTTGCAAGTTTAGTTTGGATAAACATCCAGAAGTCCTAATGGCCATCTGAAGCTTATCCGAATTCCCAGAACCTCTCAGGTCTGCAAGAACAGGCTCTTTTGCATGATTGCCAGTACTTCTTGTTTCTGATCATCCCAGAAATACCTTGAGAATGGCTCTCTTGCAATATTTCAGCACTCCAGCTTCTGGAAGAAGCCAGGTACAGAGGTACCTACAAAAGGGAAATGTGATAAGAAAATCGTAACCCAACTTTTTGGATTCTGATGAGGCTTGGTTTAAAATTTGGGGGAGGAAAGACAGGTTTCTTATGTTATTCACACAGGTTCACCTATTCCGAAATGTTGGGAATATGAGCACACTGTCTTTATGCATGATCATTTATTTTCTGCACCCAACACAATTTATAAGTTATATCCCAGCATACTTACCATTTGTTTGCATAGAAGGTGCAATATTTCAGAAAGCAAGACCGCAGCTCTTCCCACAGGAAGTAAAGGTTTGCTAAATTCTCTGAAATGGAACAGAAATAAATACTTTTATTATAATCTTTTATTGTCCCAGATAAGTTATACTGTTGTGAAAAGCAGCTCTTGATTCGGGGCAAGAGAGAGGTGGGGATCAAGCTGATGCAGAAAACTGCACAGCTTTAAATTCTGCTCTGTATATGGGATCTCATCTTGCTCCCACTGAAGTTAATGTTAAAGCTCTGATCAACTTCATTAATGCAGAATTGGGCCCATATTAGACTAAAACTTAAAAAAAACTGTGCATGAACAATTAAAACACCTTTATACCTTATTTTTACATAGGGCCAGATCTACTTATTTTGATGGGATAAGGATTTAGTCTGTACTTGTAGATTGTAAGGCCTAGATTTTAAACATATGCAGGTCCTTGATTTCAATGGGAGTTAGATGCCCAAGTACCTTTAAAAACGTGTCCCTAAGCTCTTTGGAGCAGGGAACTGTTGCTTTCTAGATATTAGTATAGTGCTACAATAACAGGACCCAAACCTGGTTGGCCTATCTGTGCTGCTCCAATGTGATTGAAGGTGATAATGATAAAAATATAGTAATGGTCTGATTCTGGAAAATGGGTTTCCATTTTTGTGGGTGTAGCTTTGTGTTCCTGGTTAATAGTAATCAGACAGATGTTTAAGTGGTAATTAATTCTAGGCACAATTATCACAGGTGAAAAACTGTCTTCAGAAAATGAAGGCAGAGGTCACATCCCCTTAAAAGATCAGGGCCTTAATATTTCCCTGAGTCACTCTGGTCCTACAACTTTAGGTTGTTTTTAAATCAGCTAGAAAAAAACTGGGACTGAAGAGGACTGGTAGATAACATTTAAAAAAAAAAAAAAGAAAGACTGCACAACAGCCAGGGCTGGCTCCAGGCACCAGCAAGCAGCTGCTTGGGGCGGCCACTTTGGAGAGGGGCGGCAATTCGGCAGAGGGTCCCTCACTCCCTGTCGGAGCGAAGGACCTCCCGCTGAATTGCCGCAGATCGCGATTGCGGCTTTTTTTTTTTTTTTTTTGGCTGCTTGGGGCGGCAAAACCTCTGGAGCCGGCCCTGGCAACAGCAAGCTCCTGTACCATCAGAGCTTTCATATTAATGCAAATTTGATTTGTGGAACATCTCTCACAAGGTCTCACATTGACTCTCACATCTGAGTTTCATAGTATTCCTGTCTAGTCAACTGACAGAAGTCATGCTGCTTAGATGTTATAGCATAATCGGCTAGTTTAGGCATGACGGTCACTGAAATAGCATTGCTTACATTGTAAGTTCTCTCATAGAGATTCCTCCTTCTTTTAACATGGGGGTCACCAATTCAGCTAGATACAACCAAATATGTGGTATATCAATGGCCATATCATCTGCCAGCTCCAAGGTGTCTGAAAACCTTTGAAAGAAAGGAGAAACTCCAAATATTAAATCCAATTCCAATCTCAGTGATTTTTTTTCTGCCAAGTAAATCCACTCTGCATTATATACTTTTGATTTTTTTAAAAAGCCCAGTGCTATACCATGCAATCCTCTCCAGGTTATTGTGTAGCATAATTACCTCTTGGAAATGCTGAAGCACTGGAAGTATGTGCAAAAGGAAATTCCCTCCATGTAACTGGAGTGCCATGGAAGGTGGTAGTCAAAACATACAGGAAAACAATTTTTAAAACTCCCATTACCCAATAATGAGCTGCTCATTAACAGTCCTGACATCTGTAAGGATAAAAAGCGTTTTCTTTTTTAAATACAAAACCTCTAAAAAACAGAATTTTACATGTGGGAGGACACAGAAAATAAGGTATAAGATTTTCAACGGAACAATGTTTGATTAAGCCTGGTGTGATCAATCAACTGTCTAAAACATAACACAAGAAAATAGTCAATAAACCGGAATGTGGCCTTCCAAAAGCACAATGACAAATTATCAATGAACCAGCTTCACATTTCATCAGTGGTACCAGGCACTCACTTTTTACCTGGTGGATTATAAATGCTTCTCTATCAGAAAATTCACACTGATTCATTGGTTCCCAGGAGCCTTCAATAGTCTTCTGGTATCCATTTTAAATGGTTTCTGATGAATTCTCTTTTTCTTGTTTACTGGTTTCAGGGATGGTTTTTGAGCTGCTGTCTCACATACCTGTTTCTTTCTGAAGTCTTCTGGTACTGGTTCATCATGGGTTTGCCAGTAATTTGGCTGTTTATTTCCTGTCACGCAGAGAACTTCGCACTAGAGTTGAAATTAGTTTAGATTTTGTGCTATGATCTTTTCTCAGACCATGGCCCTGAATCTCATGGTAACATGTCTTGGGTGAACAGTATAGCAAGTCTTTAGCAATTTTGCTGTATGTCCACTGAATGTCATGGCTCTCCACCCTCATTCGGTTATCTCTAGTGCATTCATTTGATTTCTCGCCCTTCTGTCCCCCCCTCCAGGAATACCACACATCCTAATACTTCACCAACAGTCCACTTCTTTGGGCACAGTAACTCATTATCAATATCAAGTGAAGTGTGATAAATTGTAGTTTACAGTGTTGTAACTGTGTTGGTCCCAGGATATTAGAGAGACAGGGTGGGTGAGGTAATACCTTTTACTGGACTAACATCTGTTGGTGAAAGAGACAAGCTTTCAAGATACACAGTTCTTCTTCTGGTCTGAAGACCAGCCTCAATGTGAATAATCCTGAATCTGTAAGTCACTGCATGTGCGTGTGCGCACGCACGCACACACACACACAATTTAAAACCCTGTATAAGTATTTCTTATTTTAGCTTACCTGGAACAACAGATTTCAACAAAGTATCATAAAGCCTATTATGTTAGTTTTGTGTTTTGATGACAGTTATGTGTTTCCAAAGTGAATGTTCATCTTGTCCAGCAGCAAGCCATTTACTTGGAAGGTGTACTTACCAAACATCATACTTGGAGACCAAATGTTTCTACTCTTATGATCTATCTAGCCTCCACTAGTCATAGAAGCAAAAGAGCCTTCCAAGTCTACTGATAAACCCAGGTTATGTAATCCTTCTGCATCGGTTTTTAGATTTTTTCCATGTCAAAACTCACTGTCAGTGATGGATTTGCTGACACTGTCATCATTAAGCAGTCAATAGCAGTGTGATATGGCAACCTTTCAAATAAAAGCACCATAAATGGGTTACAGACACTAAAGTTTAATATGTGAAAACATTAATTTCTTCTGCCATAGTTACTTTCTTAATTATTCCTGGTTTAATCATTACATTATGATCCCTGGGGTGTACTGGCTGATTTAGGGGACTCTTACTGGGATACATGGTTCATTTTACTTTTGTGCAACAAGTTCAAATCTAGGCTAGGTCAGTGTGGTCTGGACACAGTTACCATATGACAATCTAACACCTGTTCAATGACCAATGAGGTGGCATATCTTCAGTTCCTAGAGGACAAGTATGCACATCACCAACAGCATAACTGCATTTGGCACCATACTACCCTTATCTCCAGAGTTGGTCCCCATAAATCAGAGCTGAGTCACTGGCAGCAAGTACTGCATGAGTGAAGCCTCTCTTGTCATTGCAAGAACTATCCCCATTCTGGGGATAGATGGAGGACTTTAGTTCAAAGAGCTGCCAATATGGCACTTTTCGCAAACATTAATTTCACTCAAATATTGATTTAACACATCCTTACCCCAGTTATACGAGCCTCCTCAATGGGCAAACATAAATCCTCTTTCACCAAGGATACTTGTAGGACACTGTTGATCTCACAGGAAGCTGGGAAGGGGGTATCCCCCATCACAAAGAGTATGTTTTTGAAATTAACACAAAAAGGAATTAGAGATCTAATTAAAGTGTTCATATGGCAGAATACCAACCCCTTGAAGAAGTCCTGTTTGCTTAGCTTTTCTGACTGCACCAACTGATATAGTAATTGGCCCATGTGATCCCTGGTGATCTGACTCCTCTCAAGAGTAGACTCCACTCCAACTCGCACAAAAATGGGCAGCAGACTCTGTGCATTCAACTCCTCCACACATTGCATTGCTTCCTGTTCAAACAACACAGAGGATCATTTATCTGATTTCTGGAAAAAATCAAGACATGCAAGGCAAGAGAATGTTCTTCGCTAAAACAAAGTCCACAATACTTAGTACTTTTGGCTGAAGTCAACAGATTATTTTGATACACTTCTGTCATTCAGGGAAACTGAAAGGTGAGGGTACATCATTAACATTGCTTCAAGACATCTTGGAGGCAGAGAACTCAGTAGCGGTAAAAAAAAAAAATGGTATTAGATATTTAGACAGATCAGAGTGACCACAGTTACAGTTAATAGAATTTTTCAATACTCATGCTTCAGGGAATACACTAGCTGTTAACTGACAGGTGCTAGGAAGAAAATGCTTCTATGGGCAGGGTATTCTATTATTGTTCTCTAAACATTGTTCCATCTCAGTGAGAAGATACTCAACTAAATGGAATTCTGTTCCAATCTGGTGTGGCAATTCATATGTTATGAAAAGATGCTATGTAATGAAGCAGAAAATATATGAATCATATTTTGCAAATGCAACATTTCCTTTATATACAGTCCCTACATTCTGGTACCCACACTTTATAAAATACACAAGTAAAATACTCTGAAGAACAGTCAGAGAGAAATACAGTAATACCATGCTTATAATATCTGCACTATCATCAGAGAAGAAGCTCTTCAGTTGAATGTTTAAGTCAGCTACAGTAGACTTCAGTGGGCTCTTTATGACTCAATACATTTAAATGCCTTTTATCTTGGATCATACTCTCTGTTGTCAGGAATTGGTAGCCCCAGATGAATGTCTGGACTTTCTAGGTGGCTATTTTCCACAGGTCACAGAGTCTCAGGTAGTCCCAGACTCCATGTTGAAGCCATAGTTTTAAATCAGGTGTATGTTAGTGTCTGACAGAAACAAGGATAATGTGACTATAGGTTTTTACAATTGACTGCTGAGTCCTTGGCTGTACATCACAGGTGTCACTAGAGGATGCAACAAAGCTAAATCACAGTTTTAATCTGATTACAAAGTAAACACTATGGTTAAACACATGAAGAACCAGGGTGTTTCTACTGATATGTGCCATATCAAAACTCTGTTAAGGTGAAGTTAAGGTTCTAGGCACATACCAGTAGTTGGAGTGCCTATTACATTTCAGGAATGTTAGAGCTAAAAAATCATAAAACAAATCACATAACAACCAACCTCAAATGTTTAACCCTTAGGAAATGCACTTCTCAAACAAGCACCCAAATCACTTTAACTCTGCTTCTGTAGAAATATCCTGAGAAAATCAGAAAAAGTATACTTCTATATCCAGCCAGAACAAACTGTTTCATTGTATCAGTGACCATAGAAACTAAAATGCCTTATAATGGGTACACTTGGAGGAATAACTCAAAAAAAAAAATGGAATGGAGTTTTTTGTTTTTTCATGTAGCTGAAGTTGCATAACTTAGATCGACTTACTGTGGTGTCTTCACTGTGGTGAGTTGGCTGCTGCCACTCCCCCATCGACTCCAAGTACAGGAGTCAATGGGAGAACTCTCAGGGGTCTATTTATCACATCTAGACTAGATGCGATAAATCGATACCCGCTGCATTGATTCTGCCTGCTGATCTGGTGGGTAGTGTAGACATACCCTTAGAGTAAATATTCCGTGGTGACAATACTAAATCATATTTTATTAACTCTTGAAATCAGACTTTACTAAGCCAAATATTTGTCCTGGGGCTAGCTTTTGGACAAGTAGAGTCCTGTACAATAGGATTTACCTCTCCTGCCTGTTTTTTTTGGCTACAAAATTTTAGAAGAATTTTGGAACTGTATTTAATGACTTTATTTAAAGGATGTCAATTCAGGAACCCCTCATTCTAGTCACTTGAAACTTTGCAGAAAAATTCTACCTGTGCTACAGATCTAGCCTATCAATTTTGAAGACAATATACTTGTTGTGGATTTTACAGGAGAGGCCAAAGTCCAGCTTACAATGGAAACTCAATTGCAGCCTTAATGATGGAGTGATGACAGCTGTTCAATAATTCTCAGCATTTACTAAAACTACTCTGGAGTACTTTGTTCAATATGTATCATTTCATCTGCCTTGAGATCAGAACAACGGGTTTCTTATAAGTGAATTAAACCTTTGTCTAGTTTCCCTAGCTTTCTATATCCAGCATTGACATACTATTATAACAGTGCTGCTCAGTGGTCATGACAGACATATCTAAAACTTTCTGCTTACAATACCCAAAGGAGACTCTTTTTCCTCTGTCATTAGCAATGGAAGAACCAGAACAGTCAGAGAACTGTGCTAAAGTTGTGCACCGATTCCTTCTATCCAAATTCCAGTAGGTCCCATGTTTATGTTAAAGAACTAAGAACAGGGTGTTTAAAAAAAAATGCTAAAGATCCCACTGTTCCATGGCTTTCTGGAAGGTGAGGTTTTCATTCTGTTTACCTTATAATCGTTTATGTGCAAGAACTCATCAATGATGGATTTGCACTTTCTCTCCATTTCCTCTTCTGACAGTGAAAATTTGTCTTGTACTGGAGCTGAGGGAGTTTCTGGCTTGGCTGGTAATAAGGTAGAGAAAACAGACACTGGATAAAGAAGTCATCTTCAGTTCCAAAAAAAAAAGTATTTTTAGAAAAGTATTTAAAAAATCCCCCAATCTCCTCTCTCAGCCATTTTTGCTGGCTGAACAGAACAATTAATAGGCACTGTCTGCTGTGATGACTGAAAGAAGGCTGATTTGGAAGCAGAGTTGGCTCCAGGCACCAGCATTCCAAGCACGTGCCTGGGGTGGCAAGGTGTGGGGGGCGGCCTGCCGGTCCCTGCGAAGGCGGCAGGCAGGCAGCCTTCGGCGGTGCGCCTGTCGGAGGTCCGCCGGTCCCATGGATTTGGCAGCAGGTACGCCAAAGCTGCGGGACCAGTGGACCTCCCGCAGGCATGCCGCTGAAGCCGCAGGACTGGGGACATCCCGCAAGCATGCTGCCAAATCACCTTTCTCAGTTAGCATAATACTTGGCAGTGACATGGCATTTTACACCTTCAAAGCACTTTACAAAAATTAAATAATTTATTTTTGAGCTGTGGCAGTAGTTCTCACTGAATGCTGCAAATGTACAGCATGTTGCTTGTGAATGTCAGAAACCAAAGACAATCTCCTGTGACAGGATTGGGCCAGATGGCTACAGGAGAGTGTAGAAGGCAGATATATTAGGTCCAGGTTAAGCAGGTCCCTGTCCCATGCGTAAGGTAATAGGGGCAGTTCCAGAACAACCCAGGAACTCACTGGAACCAATTAAGGCAGACAGGTAGACACCAGGAGCCAAAGAAGCTGCTAGAATCAATTAAGACAAGCAGGCTAATCAGGGCACCTAGTTTAAAAAGGACCTCACTTCAGTCACGGAAGGGTGCATGTGAGGAGCTGGGAGCAAGAGGTGCAAGGAGCTGAGAGTAAAAGGCTGTGCTGCTGGAGGACTTCAAAGTACAAGTGTTACCAGACATCAGGAGGAAGGTCCTGTGGTGAGGATAAAGAAGGTGTTGGGAGGAGGCCATGAGGAAGTAGCTGAGAGAGTTGTAGCTGTTACACAGTTGTTACAAGAGACACTGTGGACAGTTGCAATCCACAGGGCCCTAGGCTGGAACCTGGAGTAGAGGGTGGGCCTGGGTTCCCCCCATCTGCATCAACTCCCTATTTAGTACAAGAGGAGATGACCTGGCCTGTGGGTCCCACCAGAGGGGATGTCTCTGGCCTATCCCCCGACCCACTAGGTGGGTCAGCAGACACTGCAGTGATTGTTCTCCTCCCTTTCCCCATGCTGGCCAGTGATGAGGTTAGCTGAGTGAACATCAGGTTTGAGCTGCTAGCAAAAGTGGCCAAACTGAGGGCTGCTGTGAATCTCTGAAGGGGGGCAAATCCACCAATAAGCACACGACCCACCAAAGCAGAAGAGGAACTTTATCACACTCCCTGCTTCTAAAATCCACAGTAGAAAGCAACCCCCCAAACTCTCTCCCCAGCCAATCTTCTGGGTCTGGACATGCCTCCCCTCAAGCTCACTTCAGAGAAAAGCCTGAATACACTGAGGGGCTCTCACTGTGCTCTGCAAGTTATGACTGTTATTTAGTATTTGTATTGCAGTAGCATTCAGGACATGCTAGGGACTGTTCACGCAAATCGTAAGGCACTGTCCCTACCCCAAAAGGCTCACAAGCCAAGGTTTTATACTCATGGACCCTTTTCTTAAATTTCCTCAGTATTGTACCACTACTGGCTCAGCTCCAATGGAGGGAGCAACAGTGGGCCTCGAGCACAGACAAAGTGTCAATAGCCACCAATATTTCTACTATTGTGGCATCATGACTTGCTCTGAGCAAGGGTAGGTGGCATAGTGGTAAAGACATTGGACCTTGTCTACACTAGATTTCCCACCACTGGGAAATGTTAAAGTGTAGACACAGCCTAAAGAGATAAACAATTCTGGTGCTTAGACATCATGGTGGGAAGAGCCTAAAAAGCATCTAACATAGACAGAACATGACTAACCAGGGATTCAGTCATACCGGATCCTGAGAGTACACACACATAACTGAAGTCAGTGGGACATGAGGATATATAGCACCTCTCGAGAAGCTGAAGTTCATAGGTTCTGGCCCAGGCAGATAAAGTTTGAGAGTGAAAGGCCTTCCACTGAAAATGCTATGCCTCAGCATTCCATCCTGGGACCATTAACAGAAGCATCTTGACTAGTCTCAACTGTTGAGAAGGTATGAAGACAGCAAGGTGGTGACTGGGCAACCAGGACACAGTCCCATTTTTATTCCATGACCATGGCACCTTACAAAAATTAATGCAAACACAATATCCAAAAAATAAAATAAAAGATCTTTCTAAAATAACCACATCCTGATGACTCTTACACTGTGCCCAAACCTCACCAGGCTTGGGCTCTGACCAACCATTCCAGGCAACAGGTTCCAGATACATGAGGTCAGAACTGAGAACATATCTTCCACTGGTCCTGGGCTGTATAAGTAGGGGGATTGCCAGCAGATTGAGGGACATGATCATTCCCCTCTATTCAACATTGGTGAGGCCTCATCTGGAGTACTGTGTCCAGTTTTGGACCCCACACTACAAGAAGGATGTTGGAAAAATTGGAAAGAGTCCAGCGGAGGCAACAAAAATGATTAGGGCCTGAAGCACATGACTTATGAGGAGAGGCTGAGGAACTGGGATTGTTTAGTCTGCAGAAGAGAAGAATGAAGGGGGATTTGATAGCTGCTTTCAACTACCGGAAAGGGAGTTCCAAAGAAGATGGATCTAGACTGTTCTCAGTGGTACCAAATGACAGAACAAGGAGTAATGGTCTCAAGTTGCACTGGGGAAGGTTTGGATATTAGGAAAAACTTTTTCCCTAGGAGGATGGGGAAGCACTGGAATGGGTTCCCTAGGGAGGTGGTGGAATCTCCTTCTTTAGAGGTTTTTAAGGTCAGGCTTGATTTAGTTGGGGATTGGTCCTGCTTTGAGCAGTGGGTTGGACTTGATGACCTCCTAAGGTCCCTTCTAACCCTGATATTCTATGATTCTATGAATTGACAGCAAGAACAACAACAGAAAAGGCAATTATACAGATAATTGGGTCCCAGTTACCTTGCAGACATATAAAATGGTTACTAACCTTTCATAACAGTTGTTCTTTGAGATGTGTTGCTCATGTCCATTCCATGTTAGGTGTGTGCATGCCACGTGTACTGTTGCTGAAGATTTTTCCCTCAGTGAGGTCCATTGGGATGGCTCTAGAACTCTCTGGAGCTACATGTTTATGCGCTGATAGAAGGGGTGCCGCAGACTTCGAAACCTCTCAGTTCCTTGCTGGTTAACTCTGACAGAGGGGTAGTAGGGTGAGTCATGGAATGGACATGACCAACACAACTCAAAGAACAACACTTACAAAAGATTAGTAACCATTTTTTCTTTGAGGGGTTGCTCATGTCCATTCCACGTTAGGTGACTCACAAGCAATACTCAAGGAGGTGGGCTTGGAGTTAATGGGCATACTGACTACAACACTGCTCTTCTGAAACAGGCATAATCTCAGGCCTCTTGGGTGATGGTGTAGTGAGATGTGAAGGTATGCACTGGCAACCAGGTCGTGGCTCTGCAGATGTTCTGGATTGGGACCTGTGCATGGAATGCTGCTGACGAAGCCTGGGCTCTTGTGGAATGAGCGGCTAAGATGGCTGGAGACGGGATATTCGCTGTTCATAGAAAGCTCAAATACAGGCAGTTATGCAGGATGAGATCCTTTGGGTTGACACAGGTAGCCCTCTGATTCTTTCTGCGTAGATGAAGAGTTGCATGAATTTGTGGGTTTAGTCCTCTCAATACAAAAGGCGAGGGCCAGCCTAATGTCTAACAAGTGAAGCTGTCGTTCCTCAGAGTTTTTGTGAGGTTTCAGGAAGAAGACTGTTAGGAAAATGACCTGGTTGTTATGGAATTGTGACATCACCTTTGGTAGGAAGGCCTGATGGGGGCGCAGTTGGACCTTGTCCTTGCAGAAGAACGCCGTGTAAGGTGGGACTGAAATAAGGGCTTTGATCTCAGAGACCCTTCTGGACAAGGTGATTGCCACCAGGAAGGTGACCTTCCAAGAGAGAAACATCAGGGAGAATGATGCTAATGGCTTGAAGAGGAGACCCATGAACTTCAACAGAACCAGGTTTAAGTCCCATTGGGGAGGTCAGCTCGTGTATCTGAGGGCAGAGTCTTCCCAGCCCCTTGAGAAACTGGACCGTCACCTCGTTGGAGAACACTGACCTGCTGTTCACTGGAGTGTGGAAGGCTGATATGACTACCAAATGCACTTTAAAAGATGAGAGGGCCAGGCCCGCTATTTTAGGTGGAGCAAGTAGTCCAAGATAGACTGAAGGGAAGATCGAGATGGAGCGAGAGTATATTCAGAAGCAACAAAAGAAACACTTCCACTTGGCCAAATAGGCAGCCCTGGTGGAAGGCTTTCTACTGCCGAGCAAGATGTGCTAAACCTGTTCCAAACAGGCCTGTTCTTTAGGCTTCAGCTGTGCAGCATCCATGCAGTGAGGTGAGATTTGGGTGAAGTAACTGGCCATGGTATTCTGAAACCAGGTCCAGATAGAGTGGGAACAAGAGTGGAGCTGCCATGGAGAGATCCAGGAGCATGCCGAACCAGTGCTGGCATAGCCATGATGGTGCTATCAGAATAACTCTTGCCTTGTCCTGTTTGATTTTTAGGAGGACCTTGTGAACCAAGAGGATTGCGGGAAAGATGTACAGGAGGTGGTCTATCCACAAGAGTAGGAAGGTGTTGAAAAGGAAGCCTGGGTTGTGTCTGCCCAGTAAACAAAACTGAAGGCATTTCTTTTTCTGCCTCATGGTGAACAGGTTCACCTGGGAAGGCCCCCATCTTTGGAAGATGAATCTGGTAATCTATGGGTAAAGGACCATTCATGATGGGAGGAGAAGTATCTGCTGAGGTGCTCCGTCAATATATTCCTGGCTCCTGGCAGACATGATGTCTCGAGATGGAGTGCTTTGCGCAGAAGTCCCACAGACAGATGGCCTTCTGACCCAAGGCCAAAGATCAAGCCCCTCTCTGCTTGTTGACATAAAACATCGCTGCAATACTGTCTGTCAGGACTTGTACCACCTCACCTGAGATCTGGGGGAGGAACATCTGGCACGTTAAGCATACCTCCCTGAGCAACCTGATGTTTATGTGTAGGGAGACTACTTCCTGGGACCAGAGGCCCTGACTCCTGACATTGTTAAGGTGGGCACCCCACCCTAGGTCCAACATGTCTGAGATTAAGATTACTGATGGTTGAGGGGTTACAAAGGGTACCCCCATCATCACTGATCTTGGGTCTTTCCACCAGCTTAGGGAGGCGAGGACCAGGGAGGGACCATGAGCACTGAGTCCAAATGGTGTCTGCTCAGGGAGTAAACTGATGCTAGTCACATCTGGAGGTGCCTGAGACACTGCCTTGCATGCTGAACCACATAAACACAAGCCACCATGTGACCCAGAAGCTTGAGGCACATCCAAACTATCGTGATTGGGTAGGCCATGACCTTAGATATCAGATCTGACATAGTCTGGAATTGGGTGGAGTTGAGCACTGTTCCAGTAAATTCTATTCTCTGAACCAGGAAAGGGGTTGACGTCTGCTTATTTATCAGCAGGCCCAGAGCTCCAAAGGTGGCTTGGACTATGCTGATGCTGTTCTGTACTGGGGCCTGCAACCGACTTTTGATCAGCCAGTTGTCGAGGTACGGGTAGACTTGTATGTCTTGCCACTTGAGGAAGGCTGCTACAACCACCATACACTATGTGAAAATCTGTAGGGCTGCCGATAGGCCAAAGGGGAGGGCAATCAATTGGTAGTGGTGTTGACCAACTACTAACCTGAGAAATCTTGTGCGGCCACAGAAGATAGAACTGTGAAAGTATGTGTCCTTTAAGACCTGGGTGGTGTACCAGTCTCCTGGATCCAGGGAGGGAATGATGGAGGCCAGGAAGACCATGAGAAACCTTAGTTTATTGAGATATCTGTTGAGGTGATGCAGGTCCAAGATGGGCAGGGCCTCCTTTGTCCTTTGGGATTAGGAAATGCCAGGAGTAAAACCCCTTCCCTCTCAAGTCTTGAGGAACTTCCTCCATGGCCCACATACATAGGAGAGATTGCACCTCCTAGATGAGGATTTGCTTGTGAGAAGGAGGAGGAGGGAGGAGATGAGGGACCCAAAGGTCCGATGTTATGAACGATCATGCCGGGCTGAAGGGTGACAGATGGTCCAAAAATAAAAGGGGAAGTGAATCTGAAATGGTGACTGATACAGCACCATTGGGTGCACCTTCAAAAGGCCTGCATGGGCCTGCCAGAGTATCTCTGAGATCCCGACTTGAAGGCTGATGTAGAGGGAAGTGGCTGTCGCCATTTATAACCTCTCCCTTTTCTTTTGTAGGGCTTCTGTCTTGGAGGCCCCAAGAACTGAGGAGGCTACTGGGGCCTGCAGTGCTTCCTGGAAGCTGATAGGCAAAGGCCTAAGGAGCACACGGTGGCCCTCAAGTCCTTCAGGCCATGCAGTCTTATGTCCATCTGCACTGAGAAAAGAGAGGAGTCTTAAAAGAGGAGTTCCTGGATGGATCGTTGGACCTCGTGAGGAAGGCAGGAGAATTAGAACCAAGAACAGTGCCTCATGGTGACCTTGGAGGCCACTGTCCTGCTGGCAAGTCAGCAGTGTCCAGAGTTGCCAGGAGAGAGGTCCTGGTTACATTCTTAACCTCTTCCAAGAGGGCTTTGAGCTCTTGCTTTGACTCTTGGGGCAGAGAGTCTTTGAATTTAGTCAGGGAGTCCCATGGATTAAAATCATATCTCCCCAGCAAAGCATACTGGTTGGAGACACAGTAACTCCTCACTTAATGTTGTAGTGATGTTCCTGAAAAATGTGACTTTATGCAAAATGATGTTAAGTTAATCCAATTTCCCATAAGAATTAATGTAAATGGGGGGAGGGGGAAGGTTAGATTCCCTGGAAATTTTTTTCACCAGACAAAAGACATTATGTACATATACAATATAAGTTTTAAACAATTTTAAACAAACAGTTTAATATTGTACACAGCTATGAATGATTGCAAAGCTTGGTTGAGGTGGTGAATTCAGAGGGTGGATATTTCCCAGGGAATGCCTTGGTGCTAAATGATGAACTAGCACTCGGCTGAGCCCTCAAGGGTTAAAATGCTGTTGTTAATGTAGCCTCACACTCTACAAGGCAGCACAGACTGAGGCAAGAGGGAGGAAACACAATAGATGCAGCGCAGTAGCCCTTCCCTGCAAAAACGGAACAAGATGATGAGCCCACGCTATCCAGCTGGTGCGCGCCACTCTCTCCTCCTGACAGCACACCCACGGCTGCACAGGTGCTGACTTTCCAAAGTGCTGGGGGTGAGTGCATGAGTGAGAGAGAGACATGCATTGCCCCTTTAAGTATGCTGACCTCAGTTCAAGTACACTCCCTTTTAAGCCGATCAGCCAGTTCAGACAGAAAGCAACAGCTTCCAGCAAGCTCCCTCCTTTCTGTCCCTGAGCCCTGTCCCCCTCCTCTGTTTTGTGCAGAGGGAATACGGAGCAGGGGGACATCCTGATATCAGCACCCCTCTCCCCCCTCCGCCAGTAAACAGGAAGCTCCTGGGAGCAGCTCCAAGGCAGAGGGCAGGCCAGGAGCAGCATGGCAGTGGGGGGAGGGCCACCTGAACTGCTGCTGGGCAGCTGTCGAGCCACACACCTTACAGGGAATTTAGGGGAGCTGATGGGGAAAGGGAGCTGCCGGCTCCTCCTGGTTCTAATCCCCACAAGGAGGGGCTGTTCTTCCAGAGAATCCTGCAAGGAGTGGACAAAGCAGGCAGCTGTCAAATGATGTTATAAGGGAGCACTGCGCAACTTTAAATGAGCTTGTTCACTAATAGATCTGCAACTTAACAATGAAACAACCTTAACCAGGACAATGTTAAGTGAGGAGTTACTGAATGTAGTTGAAGGCTACCCGTCTAATAAACGTTTCTTCCAAACAGGTCTAGTCTCTTAGCAGCTTTTTGTTTCAGGGCAGCACTCGACTGGCCCTGCCTGTCCTTTTTGTTTGCTGCAGATACCACCAGAGACACTGGAGGGGATGGGGGTGAGTACAGGTATTCAAACCCACTTGCTGGCACATAGTACTTCTTTTCTGCCCTCTTTGGGGGGATAGGCAAAGAAGAGGGAGTTTGCCACAAGGCCTCGATCGGTCCCATCTGTGCCTTGTTGCTGGGCCGGGCCACCTTGGATGAAGCTGCTGCAGCCAGGGTATCAACCAGGCTCTGTTATGTCTCACTGAGCTCCTCAATTTCCAGGCCTAGGTTTCCAGAGACCCACTTCAGAAGGTCTGATGGGCCCTGAAGTCATACTGTGGAAGCATTCTGTGGGATCCATGGTGGCCTTGTTTGTGGAGGATCAGGAGGAAGCTTGCACCAGAGGAGGGTCTCTTTTCTCTTCCTCAACTAGGTCCACCGGAACCATCTCCTGGACGTCTGCATTGGAGTTGAGGTCCACTGCCAAGCGAGAAAGAGTGGTAGCCCATCTCTCAGAAACCACCGAGTAGGTATGAGAGAGGACCCAGTAATGGGGGAAACTCCTAGAGGTTCCAGTAAGGCTGTTGCATTGGCCAGTAACTGCACCTAAGTCCGATGGCACATATGCTTGGTACCGGTGGTAGGCTTTCGACGGCACATAAGGGTCCCCTTTGGACTCTGAAGAGGAGTTTTCTCTTGGCGGCCACAGTGGAGCGATACCTGCTGGGATTCAGGGGACCAGTGATGCACAGGAGATCAGGAAGCTGGGATCAGGGAAGGTGCCTGATGCTCCTTATCCCCCCCTGCTTCCAGATGCTGGAGCTGACAGGCATCCCATTGGGGTTGGCAGGACTGGCAGAGAAAGTAGGTCCATAGCCAGCTGGAAAGCCTCTGGACTACTGGCACCATGGTGGCTTCCTGGTGTTGGTGGAGGGCACTGCACAGGACTCAGAGTCCTGGGCAGAGTCAGTGGTGCCAACACAAGCCCAGAAGCAGAAGAGTGGCCCAGCACAGGTCTCACTATGCTTTCTTCCCCTCGCTTATCTCTCTTCTGCACCAGTGATTACCCTCCATTGGTGTTCTGCTTCTTGTGCTTCTTCCTTGGCACCAGAGAATTGGTGAATGGTGCTGGGAAGAGCTCAGTGCCGAGGAAGCGCTTCGCATCAACACCCAGGTATGCAGTGCTGAATCAGAGCAGCATGGTTCTGAGCCTGGTCTGAGGACAACTTCCATGAGGAAAGTCTTCAGCCTGATGTCTCTGTCCTTCTTAGTGAGGGGTCTGAAGTCCCAACAGATCTGGCACTTGTTCCTCACGTGGGTTTTCCCCAAGCACTTCAGACACCTGGAGTGAGAGTCACTTACAGACGTAGGTTTACCACAGGAGGCACAAGGCTTGAAGCATGCCCAGCCCCCGGAACAAAGATGTCTTTCAACGGTAGGAACTAACTATATACACTACCACTACTTGTAAAAACTATATATACAAAACTATATAACAATGATAACTACAAACCCAGGAGGAGTCCAAAAACTACGGGGAAGAAGCCTTGCTGCAACAAGAAGGGTCTTTCCCAGAAATGTCCTGGGCGGTAAGAAGGAACTGAGAGAGTGTGGGGCTGGCAGTGCCCCTTACACTGGCGCATAATCATGTGGCTCCAGAGGGCGTCAGAGTTGGCCTAAGGGATACCACTAAGGGAAAAATCTCCGGCAATGGAAAGGACATGAGCAAGCACTTGTCATCGTTGCTCACCAACAGCCTTTTGGTTTCACATAAGTAAAAATACAGCTACATGGAATGGACATGAGCAAGCACTTGAAGAAGAAACTGTATTTTTACTTATGTGAAACCAAAAGGCTGATGGTGAGCAACGATGACAATAAGAAGAGAAATGTGTAAATCAGCGGAGTTATAAACCTATGGAAAAGAGGGTTCTGCTACGAAAGCTCTACTGTGAGTTACTGTGGGGAAAAAATCCACGACACACAGAGAACTGTCACTTATATTGATAAATTCTCCCTTAAACACTTCTGCACGTTCCCCTGTATTAATAAGCTGCAGAAGTGCTTACCCAGCACTCACGGAGGAGTCTCTCACCTATTTCCTTGGCTTTGTTCCTGTCTGTCTCTGTGATGTTTCTCTCCATATCCATGCCACCTGTTAGCTGTTTCACTGTCTCTAGCATCTCTCGCCGTTGTTCTTCTTGTGCCTGATTGTCTAGCAGCAGCTCTTTATTACTGCTACCCCGCAGGAAGGTGTTTGGACGGGTGACTGAAGATGAGAGTGGTTTGTCATTCTTCTCTCTGCCTGTGCTTCCACGACTAGAAAGTGAAAAAACATTCACATGGAAGGCTCTTATCCTCTTACTGCTAAAAATTTACACTGGACACATTTCCCATAACATTATAAAAGCTGCTGGGTAGCTGTCTCTTATACAGTCTATTGGTTACAGAAAGATATTTTTAATACAGTTCAGCTGTACAGACTGTGGTCAAAATGCAGCCTGTGGATTCCCTCACCTTTAAAACTGTGGTATGGCCCTCAGATGCTTGATCCAAGTGATGAATGCATACATACATGCACACAGGGGAGGGAGAAGGAGAGCATATGTGTCATAGTGCACATCTGAAACAAAACACCCCGAGGATATACCTCACCTCTGTAGGTTTAAAATAAAGTGAACTTTAATGTTAAAGTAATGGCACCATTTCACTGTCAAGCTGCCTGACTGGTAAATTCTTTACCTATACATATATTGAAGTATAATTTCAAAATAGCAAAATGCTAATGCTGGGATTTCTTATGGATAAATCCTAGGAATTATGTTAAAATTTTAATTAATTATTTGGAAAAAGCAAGATTATACTGATGTGGAAAAATGCCAGATCAGACAAAATTATTTATGACAGTTAAGATTAGAGAAGACTGTGGGGAACTTCAGAGGGATTTAGGTGAATGGACAGCCTGATGGCAGATGAAATTAATTGTTGACAAATGCGAAGTTATGCACATTGGAATGAATAATTCGTCAACTTTACATTAAGGTAAACAGTTTATAAAATATAAAGCAGTTAATAAATAATTAATAAATGCTGCAAGTATGTTACAGATATGAGTAGTATGTTTTACAGCTCGTTATAAACATAATGGTAGAACGTGTAATACGTAAGCAACCTACAGACGTGTTGGACTCTATAACCTTCTACAAAAATTAACCAGTTAAAAAATCTATCTTAATAATTTATTAACCCTTCATAAACTATAGTAAAAGCTTTGTTATCCGGCATATTGGGGGATGAGGGGTGCCAGTAAGTCAAAAATTCTGGTTAACTAAGACGGAGGAAGTTCAAGAACAAGGAGGGGGCACAGGACTGGGGTTGGGATGTGGGAAGGGTTTCAGGGTGCTGGATCTGGGCGGCACTCACCCCGGGCGGCTCCCCACAAGTGGCAACATGTCTGGAGAGGCAAGGCCAAGCAGCTGTGCGTGATGCCTCCGCCTGCAGGCACCACCCCCACAGCTCCAATTGGCCGAGATCAATGATCCTAGGTGGAGGCATTGCCAGGTGGCTCTGCACACTGCCTCTGCTCGCCGACACCACCCCTCAGTTCCCATTGGCTGCAGTCCCTGGCCAATGGGAGCTGTGGAACCAGTGCTCGGGGCCGGGGCAGTGCACAGAGGCCCTGTGGCCATTCCTCCACCTAGGAGCACTGACTGCGGCCAATGGGAGCGGTGAGGGGGGTGCTGCGCGTGGAAGTAGCATGCAAAGCTGCCCAGCCGCACCTCTCTGGACATGTCACCACTTACGGGGTGAGTGCCACCAGGATCCGGCACCCCGAAACCACTTCTGCACCCCAACCCCGAGCCCCCTTCCACACCCAAACTCCCTCCCAGAGCCTGCGGCCCCTCCCGAAATGCTGGTTTATAGAGCTTTCCAGTTTGTAAAATGCTGGAGAACAGAGCTTTTCCTCTATTTATCAATGCACCCTTAACATAAAGTGTGACCTTTGGAACAAATGGTACATATAAATAGGTTCTAAATTAATTTTAACCACTCATCACTGAGAGACAGTTCAATGACCATCTTTTCTCTATGTGCGGTGGCAATAAAAGTAGCAAATAAATATTAGGATGCATAAATATTGAAATGACAAATACCATTGGCTGACTAAATCTTACCTAGTTAAGGCCCTGCGAGAGTCTAACTCTGAGGATACAGAAGAAGACATAGACGACACTGGGGGCTGCAGTGCAGAAAATCTGTTCAAACTAGTGGCACCTGGTCGTAAGGACTCTGCAAGAGATTGCAAAAGAAGATGCAGGAAACAGTGATAACTATCCAGGACACAGTGCCAAAAAATAATTTAAACAATCTTCCATGACTCCAGAGTTGATAGCATGGAAAACCTGTGGAAAAGGGCTGGCTTGACTCCATTTTATTTTTGTTTCTCATTATCATCATGGCATGCAGGGCTCATTCCTAACAATGATTTTTTCTGACTCCTAACATTGAATGCATGCCTGATTCTCTTTCTTGGCTGGATTATCACAATGTTTTATTTACTGGATAAGGTGGGGTGCACAGATCTATTGGGATCCTGCATTCTACTCCATTAGCATTCCTGGATGGAAACTCTGGAAAACCAGAGAACTGCTAGAGTTTTGGGGGTTAATTCTCAGCAAGAGTTCAGAGGCAGATCAAGGAGGCAGTATCGGCTGGGTGATAATTAAAAGCACTTGAGCCTATTCAGCCAGCATATACATATATATTCACACACACTGAATACTCAAAGGGACTATACATCTTAAAGAACTCCAGTTACTATAATGTAAATAATCTTTATTGTCCTGCTGCCTTCTGCCCATGCAACTGCAAAGCAGTAAACACAGAAAGAATACTAAATACACTATAGCACCAATATTTCTTCTGAATCCCCTGCTCTGGGGCTTCTGGTCAGCATTAAAGAATCACAGAATATCAGGGCTGGAAGGGACCTCAGGAGATTATCTAGTCCAGCCCCCTGCTCAAAACAGGACCAATCCCCAGACAGATTTTTACCCCGGTTCCCTAAATGGCCCCCTCAAGGGTTGAACTCACAACCCTGGGTTTAGTAGGTCAATGCTTAAACCACAAAGCTATCCCTCCCCACCAGTTGCTCTTGGCATCATCTCCTACTTGCTCTTCCATCTCATGGTAACACCCTTTTATACATGACCAGAAACCAGAGCAGGGCATTCCAAAGAAGTTTTGGTGCTACCCTATATCCTTTTGTATATTGTGCTTAGTATTCTTTCTGTGATTACTACTTTGCAGTTGCATGGGCAGAAGGCAGCAGGACAAGGAAGATTACTTACATTAGAGTAACTGGAGTTCTTCGAGATGTTTAGTCCCTTTGGGCAACCTGCGGCCCATGGGCCACATGTGGTCCCTCAGGGTAATCCACTGGCAGGCCGCAAGGCAGTTTGTTTACACTGACCATCCACAGACGTGGCTGCCTGCAGCTCCCAGTGGCTGTGGTTCGCCGTTCCCAGCCAATAGGAGCTGCGGGAAGTGGCACGGGCCGCAGGTTGCCCATCACTGCTTTGGGTATTCACTGTGGGTGCACATGTGCTCCATGCACCTGAGTCTGGAAATTCTTTAATAGCAGTGTCCATTGGTCTGCACCTGTGCACTACGGTTCCTCCTGCTGTGAACCAAAGGCATAAGTGGAGACAGACTACCTGCCCTTTCAGTTCCTACTCTACCACAAATCATGTTGGAATCCAAAGCAGAGGGGAAGGAGGGTGGGTCACGAACACCCATGGGGACCACACATCTCAAAGAACTCCAGTACTACTCTGAGTGCTGGGCCCTATGACTATTCACTGTGGGTGATTCCCAAGCAGTGCTTTTTTAGAAATAGGGTGTAAGGAGATATTTGGCATCAGTCTATAGGACTGGTGAACCAAATGATGCACCATCTGCCAAGACCTGGGTCGGAGCATAGTGCCTAGTAAGTGTATGGACTGAGCTCCAAGAAGCGGCTCTGCAGATTTCAGAAAGTTGGACACCTTGCAGTGATGCTACTGAGGCAGCATATGCCCTAGTTGAGTGAGTTTTGATATATCACAGAGGAGGAATTTCTGCACCCTGGTAGCAAAGGAGGATGGCAGCCAGAGATGTGTCTCGAGAGTCTTTCAGAACTATGGCCTTGCCCTTCATTCTCTTGGCGAAGGAAACTAACAGTTGCAAGGATCTTCAAAATGGCTTTGTCCAATCCAAGCAGAAAGCCAGGGCTCTTCAAACATGTAGAGCGTATTATCGCCCATTGTTTCTAGTGTTGTGAGGTTTCAGGTAAAATACAAGTTAATGAATTGTTTCATTCAGATGGAAGTTTGACAAGACCTTAGGAACAAACTCAGGATGTAGTCAGAAGGATGCCTTGTCTCTATGAAAGACTGTTTAAGGCATGTCTGCCACAAGGGCACCAAGCTCACCTACATTCTGAGCTAAAGTAATCGCTATTAAAAAGGCCACTTTCACTAATAAATACAGGAAGGAGCATGAAGCAAAGAATTCAAATGGAAGCCACATAAGTGCTGCCAGTACTAAATTTAGATCCCAGGGAGGTATAGGTCAAGATACAGGAAGGAAAGTTCTAACAATACCCGTAAGTAATCAGACTTGTCATGGGGTAAACAAAAATTGAGTAGCTCTCTACAGGATGGTGAAATGCACTGATACCTGCCAGATATTCTCAGAGCACTGCCTGGAAGTCTGGATGGCTTTAGGGAAAGGAGCCAGTCAAGGATACCGGAAATTCTGACTTCTCCGGTGAAAGGTGGTGTTTCTGGCATCATAGGGAAAAATGCTTCCACTTAGCAATGTAATACTTACATGTAGAAGTATCAGAGGGGTAGCCGTGTTAGTCTGGATCTGTGAAAGCAGCAGAGAATCCTGTGGCACCTTATAGACTAACAGAGGTTTTGGAGCGTGAGCTTTCGTGGGTGAATACCCATTCGTCACCCACGAAAGCTCACGCTCCAAAACCTCTGTTAGTCTATAAGGTGCCACAGGATTCTCTGCTGCTTACATGTAGAAGATTTTCTACTATTAAGCAAGATGGATTGCATCTCTTTTGAGCAAGTTCACTCTGAGCCTGTTGCCCTACCAAAACCCAAGCTGTGAGCTGGAAGAAAAGTGAGATGGGATGGTTGGTGCTGCCCTCAATTTTGAGAGAGTAATATGGGAAACGACTGCATGTGAATGCATCTGCAGGTGGTCATTTGCAGGATCACTGCAGTAAACCGAAACAGATGGGGCCACCAGCTACCATGGTGCTATTAGAATTACCATCACTCTGTATTTTCTGGAGAACACATGGTCTGAGGGGAATGGGAGGGAAGGCATATACATTAATGGTTCTGACCATGGGAATAGGAAGGCAACCTGCCTGGAATCCAGACTGTGGCTGTTGCAAAAGCAATAAACTTGGCATTTCTTGTTGTCTTGGGTGTCAAAGAGGCCCCAGGATAGATACCCCCACTGTTGTGAATTTTTTTGGACCACCGAAGAGTGGAGCTCATTCATGGTCCTAGCTAAATGTCTGCTGAGCCTATTTGCCAGGGAATTTGTAACTCCTAGAAGATGTACTGTGGAGAGAGTGATGCTGAGCTGGGTGCATCAGTTTCACAGCTGTACCACTTCTGTGGATAGCGGTGTGGACCTTGCTACATCTTGCTTGTTTATAGTAATTGGAATGGGTTCTAATGCTACTATTTGAAGAAGAGCGTCCATCTCTAGGGCGAGGATACTGTTTGGCCCTCTCATCAATTAAAGTCTATGTGACAGCCATCTCAGCCTTCCACTCTCCTGTTCAAGGTAGATCAGTCTTCTCCCACGGCATGACAGTCAGGTTCCTACAAGCTCTGGAGTGTCTTTATTCCCAAGGTTTACAATAAGGCCAATTCATAGGCTATAGACCCTGCAGCCATTTGCCCACTAGTGGGCCGGTAAGACAGCCCAGCACCGGGGCCAAACGGTGTCCCAGGGCTGGACCTTGATATCCCTTTTTGAGTCCGAGGAGTACTCCCTCTGGGACCAATGGTGTGCCGGTGCCTCCTGCTCGCAGCTATGGCATCAAGGGGAGCAAGATTCATAGAATCATAGAATATCAGGGTTGGAAGGGATCTTCTGAGATCTAGTCCAACCCCCTGCTCAAAGCAGGATCCATCCCCAACTAAATCATCCCAGCCAGGGCTTTGTCAAGCCTGACCTTAAAAACCTCTAAGCAAGGAGATTCCACCACCTCCCTAGGGAACCCATTCCAGTGCTTCACCACCCTCCTAGTGAAGAAGTTTTTCCTAATATCCAACCTAAACCTCCCCCACTGCAACTTGAGACCATTACTCCTTGTTCTGTCATCTGGTACCACTGAGAACAGTCTAGCTCCATCCTTTCTGGAACCCCCTTTCAGGTAGTTGAAAGCAGCTATCAAATCCCCCCTCATTCTACTCTTCCGCAGACTAAATCATCCCAGTTCCCTCAGCCTCTCCTCATAAGTCATGTACTCTAGCCCCCTAATCATTTTTCTTGCCCTTCACTGGACTCTTTCCAATTTTTCCACATCCTCCTTGTAGTGTGGGGCCCAAAACTGGACATTGATGCCAAGGAGCTGAGTCTTGCTGCTGTTGCAGTGACCAGAGTGTAGTCACTGGTGAGGTGTGCCGGGATAGGGGCAGAGGTGGTGGGGATAGGGAGTGGGTTGCCAGGGATTGGTGCTGTGATGCTGACCAGTGTCATGAAGAGGTCCCTCGGTACTGTGGTGACCATGACTGGCTTCGGGGGGAACTGTATCTATCCCTTGGAGCCAGAGACTGGGAATGTGCCACCAGAGACCATGAACTCTGCACTGATGACCACGGGTGTGGACCCGGAGACCGGGCTTGAAGACTGGTGAGGCTCTGGTGAGCAACAACCCCAAATTAGCCACTGGGGAGCTCCATCTATGGCTTGCCCTTAGGGGGAGGGGCCTTTCGTGGCTCTGTCTCCTTAGGGGGAGGGGCGGCACTGGTAGGTCCTTTAAGTCTTTGGCCGTTTGAAAGGCCTCTGGCATCGATGGCACTGTGAGGTGTCTGGGGCCCTTACCACTCCCAGGAGTAGGAGGAGGCTCTCGTATTGGACTTGGAGCTCTAGCCAGAGAGGCTGCACCCTGCAGTCCCGCTGCAGATGGGCAGCCCAGCACAGGTCCTGTGCCCACTTGCAACTTTCTTGGACTTTTCCTGAGATAGAGATCAGCCACGTTCTTGCTGTTTGCCGCTAATGTGTGGATTGCTGATTGGCATGTGTTTGTGGCAAACTGCGCACAACTTGAAACCAGAGGACTGGAGCGTGCCTGTTCCAGGGACAAGTCCCTGAAGGGACCACTAACTAAACTAAGCTAATGTACTAACTACTTAAAACACTATATAACAACTATGTAAACAGAAAACACAACAAAAACTCTAGAAGCACTTTGCGAGATGCAAAGAGGAGGCATTCCAGACATTGTCACAGGTGGTAAGAAGGAATTGAGAGGGTGCAGGGCCGATGGTGCCTAATATACCTGTGCATGAGAGCGGAGCTCCAGGGAGCACCAGAGCTGGCTCTACAGATACTGCCGATGCAAAAATCTCTGGCAGCTGTGCACATGGGCGTGCACACACCTAGCATGGAATCAACATGAGCAACCACTCGAAGAAGAACTGGCAGATTCAGCAGTCTGTGCTACTTCTTTTGTTTGTGAGCCTTGGAATGAACTGCTTCTCCATGGCTGGAACTTTCTTGGGCCTGGAGGAAGACTTACTGCCATGCTTATATGCATGCTTCTGTGCCTCATGACCAAGCGCTGGTACAGGGCATGTAATACTGGTACTGGCCTGAGCCTCCATGGTAGGAGGTGAGCTCCTGGATTTCTCAGGCTGGCATATAGGGGAAGTTCCCCAGCCTGGGTTTGACTGTGGCCTCATGGTGACCTCTGTGAGGTGCTTCTGGAGCCAGAGAGCTCGGCCTTTCTGGGTATGGCTTGAGAAGGGTGAAATGTGGGCTTCTCCCAAACAATAAATGCAGCGTTGGTGCTCCTTGCTGTCCGAGAAAGAGTATGGGCAGGATGCACAGATCTTGAACTCCAGCATCTTCAGCGTAATCCAGTAGCCAAATATGGGTTCTGAAGTGGGTGAAGGTGGTGGTGGTGGGGGGGAATGGCAAAAATGGCATCCCCAAGTCCTTAAAATCTTAAACTACTACTAATATTAAAACTAAAAAAAATTAACTATGTACAATACTAAAAAGTGTTTTTTTTTCAAAGTGCGTCACAGAGAGATGAGTGGAGAGTAGAAGCTCTGACCCAGACCATGCAGCGGTGAGAATGAACTGAGCGTGTGGTCAGTCCACTTTGCTCTTTATTGTCTCAGATGAAACCATGAGGTAGAGCAAGGGCACATGTGTGGACCAACAGACACTACTACTTTCAAATTCTCCGGCTCTAGATGCACGGTGCATGTGTATAACCCTCAGTGGAATACAACCGGGACCATCACTCAGAAAAGAAACTGACAATCTTGTTTAACACTTGTGTGAATCCATACAATTTTAAGAATGTCCACTCCAAACTGTTGGCAGACTTAAGTACAAAGGTATACTCCAATTCATACTTTGCATTCTTTTTTAGACTTATTCATGCTGCTCTTATCTCTTGCATTTACATTTTACACAGCCCAAATCTTTGCTCAGATACTGTAGTATCTATTTGGACATTTAGTCCAAAAATTTTATTACTGCAGAGTTAAGGTTTCCCAGTGGTACCTTGTTCCCTCAAGACTGTGGAGAGTGGCTAAACTTAAACCTCTGAAAACCAGGAACTACAAAGATAAGATTCATGCTGCCCCACAAAGCAACCTGGAGTGGTCAGTAGTCACTGAGGATAGTTCAGTAATGTTGGTGGCACATGTAACAGCCATGAAGGACTATTCTTAAAAACACGCCAATTACTGTGTTGTGTACCACAGATTTGAATTACAACATCCAGCTGTATTCACTGCATTAGGTGCAGCTGTGCTGAATAGTGGAGTGATTAGTTACTGCAAGTTAGCAGGAGTGGTGAATGTTTACCATGAAGGATCAGCCATCGCCTCATTTCAGTGTTGACTTCTGTAGTTAGTCTCAGTAGCACTTCACAGGTGTCTCCTAATCAGGGCTGGCTCCAGACATCAGCATTCCAAGCTGATGCTTGGGGCGGCAATCTTCAAGGGGCAGCAGTCCCTGTTGTTTTGCCCCCAAACAGCGCACCGAATTGCCGCTGTGGACGGCGGGGGCAGTCCGTGTGCCCTTAGGGCGGCACGTGTGTTTCCGCAGTGGCGGCAATTCGGCAGCAGCTTCTATATTTAGCTGTCCATGGTGGCTTCAGCTAAACATAGAAGCTGCCGCGGAAACGCGCCTGCCACCCTAAGGGCTCATGGACTGCCCCAGCCACACGCGGCAGCAATTCAGTTTGCTGCCTGGGGTGGCGAAAACTGTGCAGCCAGTCTGCTCCTAATGAGGAGTTGATGGCATACATGACTTTGGTCTCAAGGCTTAGTGAGAGGTAAATGAAAGCAATGTCTCAGAAAGCTGTGTTTGAATATAAGACTAAGTGTACGTAGCTCCTATTTGCTGTGCCTAACCTAAACCCAAGTTTTACCTCAGCAAATGAAGGTGTTAGACTTTTTCCTACAATGCTCATCTGCAGCATTCCCAAAATGTTTTGTAGCATCTGCCATGGTAGAGCATTAGTACGTGTGTTGTTACATTAGTATGTGTGTTGGGGCATTGGTCAAAGAGAGGAGAGTTAAAGCTGTGTCGCAGGAGTGGCACATACCATAATCCTGTATTTCCTGGTTTTCAGACGTTTAAGTTCAGCCACTCTCTACATCAGGCGCAGGCAAACTTTTTGGCCTGAGAGCCGCATTGGGTTTCAGAAATTGTATGGAGGGCTGGTTAGGGGAGGCTGTGCCTCCCCAGACAGCCAGGCGTGGCCCGGCCACTGCCCCCTATCTGACACCCCCTGTTTCTCTCCCCTGGGACCCCTACCCCATCCACCCCCCTTGCTGTCTATCCCATGATCGCTCCAGGACCCCCCATCCCTAACTGCCCCCTTCTGCCCCATCCAATTCCCCCATCTCCTTTCTGACTGCTCCCCCACCCCAGACCCCTATTCCATCCAACAACCCCTTCTCCCTGACTGCCCCCGGAACCCCCGCCCTCATTCAACCCCCCTGTTTCCCGCCATATGACTGTTCCCACCCCTATCCACACCCCCAGGCTCTGACCACCCCCTGCTCTCTATCCTACCGCCCTCCGCCATTCCCTGTCCCCTTACCATGCAGCCTAGAGCACTGGTGGCTGGCGGCACGGCTGCACTAGGACAGGCAGTCACGCCGTCTGGCTGGACCCAGCTGCGCACCGCGCAGCACAGAGCACTGGGTCAGGCCAGGCTCTGCAGCTGCACTGCCCCAGGAGCTTGCAGCCCCGCTGTCCAGAGCATTGTGCCCATGGCGCAGTGAGCTGAGGCTGCAGGGGAGGGGTCAGAGGGTAGCCTCCCAAGCCAGGAGCCCAGGAGCTGGGCAGAACAGTCCTGCGGGCCATAGTTTGCCCACCTCTGCTCTACATTCTTGAACGGCAAGAGGCACCATTGAGCAACCTTAACTCTCTGTTTCTGGGCAATGAATTTTTCTGCATCCCCATTTACCCCAGCCCTCCCACTCTACTGCTCATGGTTACTTGGCAATGATTATCCAAGCCATAGAATGCACTGGATGTATGCTAGTCCCTTCACTGCCCCTGCTTCATCTCATCTCCCATCTCTGCTTCTCCAGCACAGCTTAGTTTTCCTATCTCAGCCCACCTCCATATGTAGAGAAGGGCATTGGTATGGGACCTGCAGTTGGAGGAGCTAATGCAGGAACAGTGCAAGGACTAGCATGGAGTAGTAGGGACATTTCTTGAAGAAGGGGACAGACATGAGGGAGCATGGATATGGGGAATTTTTAGGGGACAGAGCTAAAATGCCCCAATATCTCCCACAGCACAGCTCTGATGCCCTACCCCACTCTTCCCTGCACTGCTGCCGCACCCCACACATTCTCCCTCATTGCTCATACTTCCTCCACCTACTCGAGACTCCAACACCCCTGCTCTAACTCTTCCAACATTCCCTCTCTCACACACACACATTCCACTCTCTTTGCCTCTCTTCTTGTAAGCTTGGAGGGGTTATGGAGAGGTGATGGGGCTTTGAGGCCTACCTGTACGAGCTGGAGGTCAGAAGGTGAAGGAGAGCATAGATATGAAGTCCCCACCCCAAGTATGGGTATATGGGATGGGGTTCTACAGATCCATTTGCAGGAAAGGAGGCTCAGAGAGGTGTAAAGTGGCCCCCAAAAATGTTCTCGGCCTGTGGGCCTGTGCCATACTCCAAGGAAGCCCCTTCTCAGCTTTCTACCCCATCTCAGCACCATGTACCTGTGCAATGCACTGCACATATTAATTCCCAGCTCCCAATCTGGTCTCAGCACTGAGGGGCTTGTATTGACAGGGGACAAAAATAGCGGGTACGGATGTGGTGAGGTTTGGGGGACAGAGTCCCAACTCTGTATCTCCTACTGCACAGCTCTAATCCTCTTTTTTTCCTCCTCACACTCTCCTGCACTGTTCCAACCTCCCCTATTTTCCTAGAAGCATCAGCATCAGGATAAGAGGGAGCCTGGTATTCCCATCCGCACTGCTGCAGGCAGCATGGGGACGGAGTAGAGTTCTGGTTTCCTTTCCCTGATCAGGGAGCAGTGCAAGGAAGAGCAGCCTGGTGGAATAGCCACAGGATTGAATTGTGGGAGATGGCTCTACTTCCCTTCCTCCAGTTACGTCCTGGGAAGGGAATGTGCCTAACTTTCCTTCCTTAAGGTTCTCTCTGTAAATTCTTCTAATCTCCCAGAGAACAATGGTCCCTTTGAGAACAATCCCTTTATTCGCTGACTACTTCTTTAGAAACCCAGTTCTTTGTTCAAGTCCTAGTCATCAAACTAGGTTTTAAAAAATACAGCATTTGAATGATCCCTTACTCCAATAAGTTGTTTTACAGGAGAGTGTTGGCCTCTTGATAGCTGTGCCAGACACATCCCTAAGGGGAAAAAGTTGGCAAAGGTGCATAACTTCCCTCCTACATCCTCCCAACCCCTCTCCCTCTGCACTGCTCCAACATCCCCCACATTTCCCCTTACTGTTCTGACCCTTCATATTCACGGGCTCTGTATTAAAAAAGTTGGAAGAATCTGAAAATACTATGAGCAGCTCATTTTAAGGGAGCTATGCAATTTGACCAAGGGTACATCTACACTGCAATGTAAGCTCAGGGTTTGAATTCAGGCTCAAGCCTAACCACTTTCCATCCACACACAAATTGCACTAATCCAGGGCTCAGACTCAGGGTCCCACAGGTGGAGGGTCCAAGCCTGAGTCAAGCCAGGACCCAGGGTTCAAGCCCTATTGGTCTGCAATGCAGACACAGCCCCAGTGGACTTGTGCTCTGGGAGTCCACCAAAATTATCCCACAATCCCTTAGGCCAACTGTCTTTGTCCTCTGGACAGTCAAATTTGGTGGACAGTCAAATTTGGTGGACAGTCAAAACACTAGAGTCCCCACATTTTGGGAGGGTGCTACGAAGTCTGAAATATGGGTTGTTGAACTAGGGTCCACACAATACAGCATAGATGCTGGAGCCCCAGGTTGAGACCCAGGGTTCAACAATTCCTAATCTGGGTTTACAAAAGAACCCAGGGCTTCGGGCCTACACCAATAAATCCACAATCCGCTAACTTGGTTCTACTAGTCCTGGCCTTACATTGCAGTGTAGACATACCACAAATGATTTTTTCATCTTCTTCCTATTTAATTAATGGTAATTATCTTGATAACACCTATAAAGTAAAACCAAAGTCCTCTTGTGTATTTTAAAGCAATTTAATATATTGGTTTTAAACCAGAAATTTTGATCTCAGAGCAAAACTTCCAAAAAGAGCTGCTGCAGAACGCAAGCAACATACACAACACATATTCTCTGAAAACTGCCAGGGCCAGGACTCTGACCGACAGTATATTGTTGTAGCTCAGGTTTAATGACCACAGCATATCACGTTGAGCCACCCAGCTTCTGTGACAACAGGTTACCTACAAACTGTCTAGCTGCAACAGAGCCTTAGTCTTGCGGCACATGCTATAATTTAGTGAAAATTTTTACTCCAGATCACTTGTGCTCCAGACTCTTCAAGAAGTTTTAAAACTCTATTGGAGAGATCCATTTTGGGAACTGAATTTGTTCCTAATCTGTTGTGTAATTGTATTTCAATATTATTTGTTTTATGACTATATAAAACACTTTGGCACATATGGTCAGTGCAGCAGAAATCAATCAACCACTAATAATAAAACAGACTCTTTTCTAATTAATAATTGGCCTGAAGAATTTGTTCATTTGTTAAGGTTTTTGAACTTGCTGAAGACTTTAATTAGTTTTTAGGCTGATGGCCCCCACAAAAAGGCAAAACCACAAGATTTTCTCTTCAAGTCTTGTAAAACAATTCAAATGAATGTCTCCAAACAGAAAAGGAAGAGTCTTAACGGGTCCAGGTACTAGTGCCAGGAATCACATGGCCTAGCCTGACATTATATTTTCTTATGTATTAAGGGGCTCCTCTCATGAAAAGGAAGTTGGGTGGGAAAACCAGCCTGCAAATAGCTGATGCCCTTACTATGTGTTACTATTATGCAAAAGACAGTTACCTTTTCTGTAACTGGTGTTCTTCGAGATGTGTTGCTCATGTCTATTCCACAGTAGGTGTGTGTGCTCGTGACGTGCACCAGTGCTGGAAGTTTTTCCGCTAGCAGTACCTGTAGGGGGGGAGCGCCCCCCGTGACTCCTGGAGTGGCGCCTGCCTGGTGCGGTATAAGGGGAGCTGCGCACTCCTCCCACCCTCAGCTCCTTCTTGCCAGACTACTCTGGCAGCAGGAAAGGAGGGCGGGATGTGGAATAGACATAAGCAACACATCTTGAAGAACACCAGTTATGGAAAAGGTAACTGTCCTTTCTTCTTCGAGTGATTGCTCATGTGTATTCCACAGTAGGTGATTCCAAGCTGTATCTGCTGGAGGTGGGTAGGAGTTCGCAAGTTCTCGGAACAGAGTACCGCCCTGCTGAACCTGGCATCATCCCTGATTTGGGAGACTATCACATAGTGTGAGGTGAACGTGTGAACTGAAGACCACGTGGCGGCCCTACAAATGTCCTGAATAGGGACGTGGGCCACAACGGCAGTCGACGAGGCTTGCGCCCGTGTTGAGTGTGCCCTAACATTAGGCGGCGGGGAACACCCATCAGCTCATAACAGGAGTGGATACATGAAGTGATCCAGTTGGACAGCAGCTGAGTGGAAATCGGCTGGCTTCTCGCACGCTCAGCTGAGGTGACAAACAGCTGCGAGGACTTTCTGAATGGCTTGGTTCGCTCGGGGTAGAAAGCCAGAGCCCGCCTCACATCGAGCAGCGTTCCTCATTAGTCATGTGAGGTTTGGGGCAAAGGACTGGTAGAAAAATGTCCTGATCCATGTGGTAGGCGGAGACCACCTTCAGGAGGAACACGGGGCGTGGGTGGAGTTGGACCTTGTCCTTATGAAACACAGTATACGGTGGCTCGGAGGTCAGGGTCCTGAGCTCTGAGACCCGCCTGGCCGATGTGATAGCAACAGGAAGGCCACCTTCCATGAGAAGTGAGACCAGGAACATGTGGCCAGTGGCTCAAATGGGGGCCCCGTAAGCTGAGCCAGTACCAGATTCAGGTCCCACTGCAGGACCAGGGGCTCAGAATACAGGTAAAGCCAGTCCAAACCCTTAAGGAACCAGATGGTCATAGCATGGGAGAACACCGTGTGCCCTTGCACTGGGGGATGGAAAGCTGATATGGCTGTCAGATGCACCCTGACCGACAAGGGCGCCAGGCCATGGGCCCTTAGGCAGAGGAGGTAAGTGAGGATAAGCTAGATCGGGGCGGCCGTTGGGGATACACCTTGGTCCATCACCCACCTAGCAAAACGAGACCACTTTGCCATGTAGGAGTAGCAAGCGGAGGGCCGCCTACTCGCAAGGAGGATGCGTTGGACTGGAGCTGGGCATGTCCTCTCCTTGCCACCTAGCCATTGAGCAGCTATGCCATGAGGTGAACAGCTGCCAAGTTGGGGTGGAGGAGATGGCCCTGGTCCTAAGAAAGTAGGTCCGGGCAGAGTGGCAACAGCCACAGTGGAGCCACTGCCAGGCCCCAGAGGGTCCCATACCAGTGCTCCCTGGGCCACGCTGGGGCAATGAGGAGGACCCTGGCCTCGTCCGTCTTTATTTTCCCTAAGTCCCTGCTGATCAGTGGGAATGGGGGGAAGGCGTATAGGAGTTGGCCAGACCAGGGCAGGAGAAAGGCATCAGAGATAGCGCCCCTCCCCAGGCCCTCCCAGAGCAGAACAGGAGGCATCGTCAGTTCTGTCGAGTCATGAATAGGTCTACCTGAGGAGTTCCCCACCCCGGAAAAGCTGGAAGGCCACTTTCGGGTGTAGGGACCACTCGTGCTGAGAGGAAAAATCCCTGCTCGAGTGATCCGCCCTCACATTCTGGGTGCTTGGTAGGTGAAAGGCTTTTAGGTGGATGTCGTGGGCTATACAGAAGTCCAGTGCAGACTGAGGGCTTCGTGGCAGAGGGCAGAGGATAGAGCCCCACTTTGCCTGTTGATATAGAACATCAAGGCCGTGTTGTCCATGAGAACTCTGACTGCCTTGCCCTTCAGGTGCAAGTGGAAGGCTGTAGACACCAGCTGCACCGCCCTGAGTTCCTTGATGTTTATGTGAAGGGTCAGGTCTTGCAGAGACCACAGGCCTTGGGTCTGAAAATTTCCCACATGGGCTCCCCAGCCCAGGTCCGATGCATCGGACACCAGCTCGATGGACGGCCACTGTCCCTGAACAGGACCCCTTGGAGCATGTTGCTCGGTGTGGACCACCACTGTAGGAAGCGGTAACTGAGTTCTGCACGATGAGGACCTTGTCCAACCTGTCCGTGGCTTGGGAGAATTGTGAGGCCAGCCAGAGCTGGAAGGGCCTCATCCTGAGTCTGGCATGGCAGACCACATACATGCACGCTGACATGTGACCTAGCAGCTGTAGGTAGGACCTGGCTGTCGTCCCCGAGAACCTTATGATCGAGTCAATGAGCCCTTTCAGTGTCTTGAACCTGTCTGGGGGGAGAGAGGCCAACCTTGCATACAGGAGTGCTCCAATAAACTCTATGCGCTGGACTGGAATTAATGTGGAGTTGGTGTTGTTTACCAACAGGCCTAGGGCGATGCATGTGGACAGGAGGAGTGCCACATGATCCCTCACCTACGACTGGGAGGTATCCCTGACTAGTCAGTTGTCCAGATAGGGGAATATCTGGACCCCCGCCCCTTGGTGCCTGAGGTAGGCCGTTACCACAACATGCATTTTGTAAAGACCCTGGGGGCAGTGGACAGACCAAATGGGAGGACCGTGAATTGGTAGTGTTTCTGTCCCACCAGAAAACGGAGAAAGCGCCTGTGCCCCTCGAATATATGGATGTGGAACTACGTGTCCTGTAGATCGAGGGCTGCGTACCAATCCCCAGGATCCAGGGAGGGGATGACGGAGGCCAGGGAAACCATGCAAAACTTGAGTTTTACCAAATACTGATTCAGACCGCGCAGGTCCAGTATAGGTCTGAGCCCCGCTTTTGACCTTCGGGATATGGAGTAATACCCCTTGCCCAGGAATTCCATGGGCACCGCCTCTATCGCTTCTAGTTCCAGGAGCCTCCCGACCTCCTGCTCGAGCACAGCCTCGTGTGATGGGTCCCCCAAGAGGGACAGGGGCGGCGGGTGGTTGGGCAGCTAGGAGATAAACTGGAGGGTGTAACCTCAGGAGATGGTGTAGAGGACCCAGCGGTCTGAGGTGAGCCACAACCATTTCGTGAGGAATGCACACAACTGATTGGAGAAAGGGAGTTTGATTGGGGGATCCCTGCTGAAAACTGGTGAGGTACCCCTGAGCGTCCCGTCAAAACCACCTTTTACCTGCCTGCTTGCCCTTAGAGGACCCAGGCTAGAGGGCAAGCCAGTATTGTCTTTGTGGGGTTTTTTTTTTATAGTCCCATTGCTTCTTATGGGTGGCTTTGTATTTTGGGAGGGCAGCCTGGACGGGAACCTGCAGTGGTTTGAACTTGGGTTTTGCCGGAGCAGGAACATAGAGGTCCAGGGTCTGGAGGGTCATGAGAGAGTCTTTCATGCTGCCTTGTGTCCGTTTCCTCCGCAAACAGCGCCTTCCTATCAAAAGGGAGATCCTGCATCGATGACTGTGCTTTGCTGGATAGCCCAGAGAGCAGAAGCCAGGCCGCCCATCTCATGGACACAGCCAAGACAATGGACCATGCGGCCGTGTCTGCTGCATCCGAAGTGGACTGCAGGGATGTACTTGCAGCCACTGCCCCTTCGTCCACGAGTGCCTTAAACTCCTTTCTATCATGCTCCCGAAGGGAGTCCTCGAACTTGGGGAGGGATCCCCAGAGATTAAACTTGAAGCAACCCAGGAGAGCCTGAAGGTTTGCTACTCTCAACTGGAAGCTTGGCGACGAATAAATTTTTCTCTCAAAAGCATCCAGCCTCCAAGAGTCTTTGTTCTTTGGGGTCAGGGCTGGCTGCCCCTGTCGCTCACTGGGGTTGACCAACTTGACCACCAAGGAGTTGGGCGCCGGGTGGGTATACAAATACTCATGCCTCTTAGTGGGTACAAAGTACTTGTGCGCCACCTTCTTAGAGATGGGAGCCAACAAGGCTGGTGTTTGCCACAAGGCACGTGAAATTTTCGCCATCCCTTCATGGAGCAGCAAGGCCACCCTGCCCGGTGCCAAGGGGGACAGAACATTGAACAGGGAGTCTGAGGGCTCCTCCATTTCCTCTGCCTGGAGATGGAGGCTCGCTGCCACCCTGGTAGTCCTCCTGCAGGATGGAGGGGGGTGGGGCCGCAATGAGCTCCTCTGGACGGGGTGAGGAGGCTGGGTGTCAACCGGCACCGGAGGATCCACCACCTGTTTGGAGTCCGGGCATGGCACCGAGGAAGTGGTTCCCATCGACTCTTTACTTGGTAGTCTAGGGATGGAGGCTGATGGTGCTTCCAATGCTCCGGCCACCAAGCAAACCCCCGCTGGGAGCTGCATCGGAGGCCACAGTGCCCACTGGTACCAGTAGGCCGGCCACAATGCATGGTGCCACTGCACTTGCTGAGGCACTGGCGGGGCCAGTCGATCAGGCTGGCTCATTTGGCCAGTAGATGGGTGACTGAGTGGAGATTGGGCTGGCATAAGACATGCTGCTGCCTCCGGACCAGAAGTGATGGGGGTGTCGGGATCTATGTTGACCATGGGACCGTGACCTAAAGGCGGGAGAACGGCAATGACGGTAGTGGCTGCACCGTGAGCAACCTCAATGGGCGGACTCACAACAGTGAGGAGCCAGCAATCGATGCAAGGAGGTACGGTGCCTTGATGGAGACTTTGAGTGGGATTCCAAGCAGGAATAGTGTCGACAGTCATGCCACGACCGACTGTGGTACTGCCTTCAAGATGAGGACTGTTGGCGACGTCCGCCACAGTCCCGGTCTCTGCTTGCTCCATGAAGACATGAGATGCCGAGAGTCCCGATCGGATGGCACCCATCCAGACAGTCTAGCCAGCATGAAGAGCGATCCACGTAGACTGAGCCCTGAACGGTCACTGGGTGTTGAGCGGTGTCGAGAACGTTCCCTCGACTGAGACTGGTACCGGGCCGGTGGCAACGGCAGCTATCCCAGCAGTGGCTTGCCTCCGGAGCATGGGGCCAACATCCTTAGTTGCCTGGAGGGCTTGGGTGTAGATGGCATCCAGACATCCAGAGAGGCCTGTTCTGAAGGGGATGGGCTACTTCACTCCACATGAGTCAGAGGCATAAGGCCTGATGGAGACCGAAGACTACCCAACATGGGCCTAGCCTCTGTCCTAGATTTCCCTCAGAGTTGTTGTGAAGAGGGAGTCTTTCTGGTCCTCTTGACACGCCCTGTGGAAGAGGAGCAATGCCAACTAGTCAAAGGTACCAGAGGGTCTCCGCATACCGACGCCGTGGTGCCAGGTACCGGATTGGTGTGCCGGGGTCGGGGTCAACTCCATCAGGATGTTTCTTTCTTTTTTAGGCTGGAGCTTGAACGACTTGCAGATCTTGCAGCTTTAGCTGATATGGGTTTCTCCCGAGCAGCACAGACAGTCTGTATGCGGGTCACTCCTTGGCATAGAATGCCTACAGGAGCTGCACGACTTAAATCCTGGGGCATGGGGCACGCTCCAGCCTGGGCCCACTAACTAACTAAACTTTACTGAAAACTAAACTGACTACAGGTACTACTGAACTAATAGTTCTGGGGACAAGCAGCAGCAAGTCTGGAGCTAAGTAGTTCCAACGCACCTTCACTGGTGGCAAGAAGGAACTGAGGGTGGAGGGAGCGCGCAGCTCCCCTTATACTGCGCCAGGAAGGCGCCACTCCAGGGTTCACAGGGGGTGCTCTCCTCCAACAAGTTCTGCCAGGGGAAAAACTTCCGGCACCGGTGCACGTGGCGAGCACACACACCTACTGTGGAATACACATGAGCAATCACTTGAAGAACTGTTATGTCACAATCTGCTTTAAGGGATGTATTCTTGATCATTCGCTACACAAACTTTATCTAGGCCTGAGCTCTGAATTCATTAATTTTAGACGGTCACAGCATATATACCTCTTACTTCACATTAGGTGATTTGTTCAAAATTACTACAGTGATGGATCAACAAGGAGCTAAACTACAACCACAAGGATCAACATCAAGGACAGCATATAAACTGAGGTAAAACTTACCAATCTCACTGGTCTTTGCTCCACCACTGCTGCCCTTCCCCCAGCTGCCCAACTGGGCTTTAGGCACAAGCTGAATCTTCTCATCTATTGTGGACTGCAATACACATCAACACAGAGGATCAAGTACTCACAAATAGGAAAAATTTTGCTCCTTACCTGTAAATGCATAGTTTCATATAACTCCATTTACTAATTCTGGTACAGCTGGTAAGACCCCTTATTAGCACAGAGGCACATTTCTAGTAAATTCTTGGAGATCAATCCTCAGCCTCTAAAAGGCAGGGGGTGTCTAAGCACACCCCAAATAGATGTTTCTAAAGCATAAGTGTAAAACATCCAAGGGAAAGCAACCCTCCCAAAGAGAAAGTATAAAACATCTGTGAGCTTCCTATCAATAAGATCAAAAGATCTTAACAGTAGTTTCAAGGAGGGAATACTGGATTGATGCATTAAGCGTGTGAGACACGACCATTTTATGTTTAATGAATAAATGGTTTCCACTCACTGTGAAATCTGCCAATCCTGGCACTGCTGGGAATTTGCAAGCAGCAAGGATCAGAACAGAGAAAGGCATGAAAAGAAAAGGTTTGTAGGATCTGGTGGGAAAAAGCAGTGTCTCACAAGAACAGGAAATCTGTTTTGTAATGATCAGCAAACAAATTTATTGACTACCAGGTTGCAACACTGTAGATCTCCTTGGAACAGCCTCTGTTTCCTTCTGCCCATGAAGCTGCCATGGAAATACAGGTATGTACACTAACCACAGTAGAAAAGCTTCTCTCATCTGAGTTGTAAGCTTGAATATTAGCAGAATAAGTCCACCTCACTAGACAGGGCTTTGGAGGCCTGCTGTACAATCTCCATAAAGATCTGCAGAAAGATTGTATTCTGTCCTGGTCCTACTTTATAGGCCACTTAACATTCAGGCACTAAAGGAAAATTTAATAGGGTGGCACTGATTAGGGCAAAAAGAAATAAAGAAATCATCCTAATAATGTGAAGAACCAAATTCTCTTTCTTTGGATAGAAATTCCAAAGCTGATCTCAGGACCATTTTGTCTGGAAAGAACTCTAGCAAAGGACAGGGCTCTAGGAAAGGACAATACACTGACCCTGTGTCTGAGATTACTGTCACAAGAAATCCCACTTTGCTGGTAAGAATAACAAAAAGTCGTTCATCAGAGGCTCAGATGATGGCTGGGGCAAGATTTGCAGGATCAGATTAAAATTTATAACAGTTTATAGGAAGCTGAAAGGCCGATATGAGTCTCCTGATTGCACCCAGAAGTCTGCAAATAAAAAGTGAATGTTCATTGCTCATTTCAAACCAAAGATCCTCAAAGTTCTTGGTGCTGCCACCTATGATAAGCAGCAAGTAGAGAGAAAGCAACCCTTCCCTCCACAAAGAGTAGTTCAGTTGAGGAGAGAGAAGATGGTGGAACACTGGAGAAGAAGTGCCAGTAGGGGAAGCTATGGCCAGTTTCCTTGGCAATGGAAACCAGATACCAGGGCTCAGACCTCTCCTACACTTCCTGCACCAAGACTCTTGGTGCTTAAATCTTCCCTGCCCAGATGTCTCCTTAAAGCATTGCCAACTAAGAGAAGATGACATGGAAAACCTGCCATCCTCTGAGGAAGAGGCTGTCCCTTCTCTCTTCTTCAGGGCTGGCTCCAGGTTTTTTGCTGCCCCAAGCAAAAAAGAAAAAAAAGGAAAAAAAAAGTGTGTGGGGGGGAGCAGAGTGTAGGTGCTGAAGCAAAAAAAAAGAAAAAAAGGGGCCAGAGTGCTGCCTCAAGCAGATGCTTGGAACGCTAGTGCCTAGAGCCGGTCCTGCTCTTCTTCCCTGTGTATTTGCAGGAGGGGAGTCCAAAAAACAGAATGAGAATCATGAAAGTACAGAAGTACAAGGTGACATCCTGGGCCTCTCTCTGGAAGATCCAGAAGTGGACAGGATGGTGTTCATAAAAAAAGGGTCTGGACAAGAGACACAAAGATACAAGCGCCAATTCTCAGAAAACTGTACTCTACAAGGAGCCTGCTATCAGGCCTGAGGCAAAACTGAGAGAATACTGTGGACTCTATGTACTGAGAGTATGGTGGGGCACCTCTGCCAACAGAGGCTAGAAACTGAACTCCAAGAATCTTCCTGAGTTCTGCCTCCATGATAACCACAGGCAGGCCTTCCAAGGCATTTGAGAGGCCTCGTGGGATAGCTGCTTGATGTATTATTCCCTGTCAAAGACAGTACCTGAATTTCACATTCTCTTTTCAACTCAAGAAAATTTTGGATCAAAAAAGGATCATTATGAATCTTAAAAAATGTGTACTCATGTTGTCTTTCCTTAGTTCAAATAATCTTTGAACATTCAGAACTAATAACATTTGCGCAATGTTTTATTTACAATCAGCTCAGATCTGCCTCCCCAAAGATTTTACGAATTAGAACAACCTAGAAAAAATAGTAAGGCAAGATTCTGCACTTGCGCCTCTTTGTACCTATAAGCACCAAACCATTTCCTCCATAGATCTAAACAAACAAAAATTTCTCAAACTAATATCAAAGTAGCTTTGTCAACATTAAGTGACTCAGTCCATTGATACTTACCTTGGTAATTTTAAGGAATTTGGTGGGATCAAGCACACGACTATTCTTTGTCCCCTGAACAGTGTTCCATCCACCTTCATCTACCCTCTGGACACCTAGAAAAACAACAAAGTCAATCAAAACCTCCTTAAAACTGTTGCTCATGGTCCAAACGTATTCAAGGGCAATATGTGTACAGTCCTCACCTCTAAAACTTGATCTGAGAAAGTCAAAGAAGAGGCTGCAGCCCTACTTTGAGCCCAGCACAACTCTACACTGTGAATGTTAAGCATGAATTTTGGAGATGTAACCTAGATTAGATATTATAGAGGCATGGGATATTCAAAGACTATTATATCAACTTTATTAACATTATGTAAATCTTTCTGAGCTATGGATTGTATTCTGGCTCCTTGGGGGAGTTGCAGAGGTTTCCTGCAGGAACTAACATCATTTGGGGGTAATAAATGAAAATTGCTAGGCAGGTGGCTCCTCCCTTGGGGGAAATGGCACATGCTAGTTTGATCTGGTTAACGATGGTTACCAAACAAAGAACTGACAGCTGTATGAAGTGCTCATTCTGAGATGGGAGGGAGTTATTCTCACTTAATCCAAGAATTAGCATGACTGTGACCAAGGGGGCAGACCTGCGGGAAGGGTTTGAAGCACTTTGTTCCTGTCAGGGTTTTCATGTAGAAAATGGATTTTCCTAGTAAACTAAGACCTGCATGTGAGTTGTTTACTGTTTTTAAGATAGGTTTTCTCTGTATTGCTTTTGTTCTGAATACTATTTTCTTTATGAAGGCTGAATGGCCACTGGTTAGTGCCTGTCATCGCCCTGAAAGAAAGCAGAGGTGCAGATTTAGTTGGGAATTGGTTCTGCTTTGAGCTGGGGGTTGGACTAGATGACCTCCTTGAAGTCCCTTCCAACCCTGATATTCTATGATTCTATGATTCCACGCTGAACTAAACTTAGACCAGCTGGGATAACAACAGTGGAATTCCATGAGGAATTGCAGCCCAAATTTCTGGTCTAGAGGGAGAGTCACAGACCTCTGCCCTGAGCAAGGTGATAGTTAGAAGCATGAGACCTAAGTGGAGTGTTCTTAAGGAGGCCAACTGAAGGGGTCAGAGGTGCAGTTACTTCAGGAATTGTGGCACATGTCGATTATTAATTGTTGTATTATAAACAGGCCTGAGAAAGAAACACCACAATTTTGAAGGGCAAACTTTTGTGATATTCCCCCCCAGTCTCAGCACTTTCAATGAGACAACTCAGTGCTGGGATAACCAAGTGCGATGCTACTGAAATCAAAAGGATCCAGACCTGCTTTTAGCATGGCTGATTTTGGTACAATAGCTCAGAAAGGTACGAACAGCCTCTATTCATCTCAAAGGGTGTTTAACTTTGATGCCTAACAACAATTTAAGGTGAGGTTATCACACACTGTCACACACTGAATTGCACCTTACTGTGAGAGTACTCTCATTGGTTGAAATCACAGTATTCATGAAGTAAGATGCTACTCAATGTGAGTAAGACAGGCAGAATGTGACTCCTAAATAGTAATTATAATATTCTGAGATCCCTGTGAAGCCCTAACAAAGTGCAGTGCTTCACATAAATGTAACATTTAAGCATCAACGACCCATATGGTGTAATTACAATTTTACAAATCTGAGGCATTTAAGAACTTAAGGGATTTCCCCCCCAAAAAACACACATAGGAAGTCAGTGCAGAGCAGGCAACAGAACCAGATTTCCATGAGACCCTCTTTGTCAACAATATCAGCTCTCTCATCAGTGATCATTTTAGCAGGAGAAACCAGCTTCTCTGGGAGGGTGGATAGTGCTTGACATTGCAGAGGGATGTTGGAGAAAGTATCCTCAGACCTTCCTCCTGCTCCAATCTCATTCATGTCCAGGACAGAAATTCCTTAACAGATTTGTGCCTTTTTGATATGATTTTGAACAGTGGGCAGTGGATGCCCACAGTGAAACGAGAGCTAATTTGTGTGGTTCTTTACCTGCTCTTCTCTTCTCTTTGGTCATGAGTTGCTGGACCTTTCTCTGCTCTTCTTGCTCTTCAATTTTTGCTTCTTTATGAATCTGCTCAATAGTCTTGGGGCCTTGATCTGCTCTCCGGGATACCCAGTTGCACTGTATAGGGCAGTACACAAGAACCCAAAATGAGCTGTATGGCATTTACAGAGAAGCCTAGTAAATGGGATATCATGGACATGGTGAGAGTAAGGTTGTAAAAGTTGCTTACACAGTTCAATAGCTAGCTTCTCAGTGATCTTCTCGCCCTTGGGATATGTTTACTCTGCGATTAGATACCAAATGCTGGCCTGTACCAGCTGACTTGGGCTCGTGGGCTTAGGCTGTGGGGCTGTTTAATTGCAATGAAGACATTCTGACTCAGGATGAAATGCAAACTCTGGGACCTCTCACTTCACAGAGTCCCCCTAGTGCTTGGGTTCCAGCCTGAGCCCAAACATTAAACAGACCTGTGAGCCCAAATCAGCTGGCACAAACCAGCCATGGGTTTTTAATTGCAGAGTAGACATACCTTAAGGGTTATGTCTATGTTTATAGCGGCACATAGAGTACAAGCCCAATATGTGTAGCTACATGCTTCAGTGAAAGGCTCAAGAAGCTCTCCACTGTCAGAGCCTTTTACTGCGATGAGGAAACGCTCTTGCAGGGGGAAGTCAGCAGAGAGTTACCAGAGCCTTTTCCTGATGCCAGAGTCTTTCTCCCCTGCCTCAGCCTTTCACTTTGTGGGGAAAGGCTGTGGCAGCAGGGAGGCAGCAGGATGCTGCACTGCTAAAAATAACATTGTAGATGTGGGAGGCACTGCTTGGGCATGTAACTAGCCCATGTAGGGTATATATCCTGGGGCTTCAGTCATGTAGGGCACTCTATTCTACTCTACATACATAAGCTGTGCCTCACTGTCTACACTGCTATTTACATCTGTGTTAGCTGGGCGTGCAGTGTCTGTTCTCTATATGTCACTGTCAGTATCTTTAGAGTACATGTATCTTTAGATTAGAAGGACCACCAGTGAAAAGGATGCTGTGGAGCTGGGTCACCTAACCCATACCACATTTCTAGCCTCAGACTTACAATAGTAGAATGTATATATAGTGCAAGAATAGATCATTGAATTTGGCTTCTGTAACAAGGATCCACCTTCATAAAAGAACAAGACTGACATAATATGCAAGGCTGCTTTAACCACTTGTGCTATAAAAGTCTTCAGATCATTATCTTTTCTATCCTATGCAGCATAACTGATACCAACTTAATAGGAAAAAGATGTCTTTGAGGGGAAGTTGCTGTTACTCCAAATTGGTTACATAATTTTAATGTTTGCTGGCATTTTTCTTCCACTTCTGGAAAGACAATGAAACAACTGGTCCAAAAGAGCAGTAATAGTTGTATTTTTGTGGAAAACTGATTTGCCAGTTAATCCAAGACTCAGTATATATTAATGTGAGATAGTTTACCCGGTCCTGAATCAGTAGGGGCTGAGAAATGCTACCCCACATTATAAAAGAATCTAATATAGGCCAAATGGGAAATCTTTGGGGAAAAAAGTGGAAGCTTTATGCACAAGAAAATATTAGGTGATTGATGCTGTCACTAGACCCCATACTGTACACATTCATCTACCCCAAAACACAAGGGATCCAAATATACCATGGTTGTTTCTTGACCGGCTACAACCTGTTTACAATTTTTAGTGTAGATGACCTCAATTATACTCTGTAACGGCATTAAAGCCCAGGTTATGTATTAAACTTTAGTCTGGCTACATTTTAGATTTTTTTTACATTTTTAGTTTAGATTGAACTCATCCTCACTAATTTTCAGACAAGTTTGGAACAAGTTATTGATGTGGCTGGCTCTAAAGGTAATTTGTGTCCACACACACTATGGTTAATAAGTACATCCCCACTATAAGACCCTTCCTTATTATGAACTTTTCGGTATAACAAACCCAGTCCCTGGATCCCGACTACAGTAAGTACTCTATTGTAAAAAAAACCCCAACAATTCTTATCCAGTGTCATACGTTGAGCCCAAGGGCAGAAACTAAGATTAGGCCCCTATCCCACCTCCCGCTGCCAGGAGCTGAAGCCGGAGCCGCAGTGCGCAGGGCTGAAGCCTAGAGCCCCAAACCCACCATGCAGGGCTGACAGCCCAAAGGCCCGCTCCCAAGCACGGCTTGACAGCCTGGAGCTCCAACCCCACTGCCATCCAAGGCTGACAGCCTGGAGCCCCAACCCCACTGCCATGCAGGGCTCACAGCCCTGAGCCCAGCCGCAACCGTGCATGGATGACAACTCGGAGCTCCAGTCCTAGCCATACAGGGCAGACAGCCTGAAGCCCCCAGCCGCCTGGGACTGACAGCTCAAGTCTCAGTTTCTCTGCCCATTTTTTTTTTATTGTCCTTTCACTATCAACTGTTCAGGGAGGACAGACAGGGCAGAAAAGGTAGGGAAGTTGCATTGTATGTAAGAGAACAGTATGACTGCTCAGAGCTCCAGTATGAAACTGCAGAAAAACCTGGGAGTCTCTGGATTAAGTTTAGAAGTGTGAGCAACAAGTAGGTGACCAGATGTCCCAATTTTATAGGGACAGTCCCAATATTTGGGGCTTTTTTTTTTTTATGGGCTCCTATTACACACATACACACACCCCGGTCCTGATTTTTCACACTTGCTATCTGGTCACCCTAGCAACAAGGGTGATGTCATAGTAGGAGTCTGCTACAGACCACCACACCAGGGGGATGAGGTGGACAAGACTGTCTTCAGGCAACTAACAGAAGTTACTAGATCACAGGTCCTGGCTCTCATGGGGGATGTCAATCACCCCGATATCTGCTGGGAGAGCAATACAGCTGTGCACAAACAATCCGGGAAGTTTTTGGAAAGTGTAGGGGACAATTTCCTGGTGCAAGTACTGGAGGAACCAACTAGGGGCAGAAATCAGGAAGGCCAAATCACACTTGGAGTTGCAGCTAGCAAGGGATGTTAACAGTAACAAGAAGGGTTTCTACAAGTATGTTAGAAGAAGGTCAAGGAAAGTGTGGGCCCCTTACTGAATGAGGGAGGCAACCTAGTGACAGAGGATGAGGAAAAACCTAATGTACTCAATGTATTTTTTGCCTCTGTCTTCAAGAACAAGTTCAGCTCCCAGACTGCTGCACTGGGCAGCAAAGCATGGGGAGGAGGTGATGAGCCCTCTGGTGGAGAAAGAAGTGGTTCAAGACTAATTTAGAAATAGCTAACATGCACAAGTCCATGGGCTCGGGTCACTGCATCGAATGGTGCTAAAAGAGTTGGCGGATGTGATTGCAGAGCCATTGCCATTATCGTCTTGAACACTCATGGTGAACGGGAGGTCCCGGATGCCTGGAAAAAGGCTAATGAGTGTCCATCTTTACAAAGGGAAGGAGGAGGATTCGGGACTACAGGCCAGTCAGCCACCTCAGTTTCCAGGAAAATCATGGAGCAGGGTCCATAGGAACAGTTTTTGAAACACTTAGAGGATGAGGAAAGTGATCAGGAACAGTCAGCAGTGATTCATAAGGGCAAATCAGCCCTGACTAACCTAATTGCCTTCTAATGATGAGATAACTGCTCTGTGGATGAGGGGAAAAGTCCAGGGGGGTTTATTTCCTTGACTTAGCAAGTTTTTGATTAAGGCTCCCACACGTATTCTTGACCAGCAAGTGAAAGAATTGGGCGTGGATTGAATTGGTACTATAATAGCAGATTAGATAGCTGCTAGATCATCGGACGCTCACAGTAGTGATCAAATGGTTCCATGTTAGCGGCAGCCAGTCACACAGCAAGAGTGTCCCACAGGTCAGCCTGTGGTCTGGTTTTGTTCAGTATCTGCAATTAATGATCTGGAAGTTGGTGTGGACTGCATCCTCCAGCAATTGCAGATCGAACACAAACTGGAGGAGTGGTAGATATGCTGAGTGGTAGAGGATAGGATACAGAGGGACTAGACAAATGGAGGATTGGGGCCCAAAGAAATCAACAAGGACAAGTGCAGAGCTGCAGTTAGGATGGAACGAATCCATTACTGTTACAGATGAGGGACCGAAATGGCAGGAAGCATTCTGCAGAAAAGGACCTAGGGTTACAGTGGATGAGAAGCTGGATATGAGTCAACAGAGTGTGCCCTGGTGCTATGAAGCTAACCGTCATTTTGCTGTTAGTAGGAGCAACTGCCAGCAAATCAAGGGATGTGAACATCCTCTATCCTGGCATTGTGAAGCCTCTCTGGAGTACGTATCCGTTTTGGGCCCCACAGCTACAAGAAGGATCGGGAAAAATAGAAAGAGCCATCACGAGGGCAACAAAAATGATTAGGGGCTGGATTTATGAGGAAGGCTGAGGGAACTGGGATGATTTATTCTGCGGAAAGAGAAAGAAAATGAGGGGGATTTGATAGCTGCTTTCAAGCTACCTGAAAGGGGGTTCCAAAAGAGGAGGAATCTAGACTGTTCTCAGTGTATCAGATGACAGAACAAGGAGAAATGGGTCTCAAATTGCAGTGGCGGAGGTTTAGTTGGATAGTTAGGAAAAACACTTTTTAACTAAGGAGGGGGGAAAGGCACTGGAAGGTAACCTAGGAGATTAATCTCCTTCCAGAGGTTTTAATGTCAGGGAGGATACTCAGTGGTTTGAGCATTGGCCTGTTAAAACCCAGGTGGTAGTTTAATCTCGAGGGGGCTTTAGGGATCTCTGGGCAAAAATGTCTAGGGGCTTAGTCCTCTGAGCAGCAGTTGGATTAGATGACGCTCCTGAGGTCCCTTCCAACGCCGATTCTACTCAGCATGTTCCAGGCTCCAAGCACAACTTGCCTGGGGGGCTGCCCTGTCATAACAGATAATTAAGGGTAAATGTCCCTTTATTTTGTAGAAGGTTAAGAAGCTCAGACACTGGCTGAAACCTACCAAGAGGACCAATGGGGCACAAAATACTTCAAATCTTGTGGAGGGAAGTCTTTGTGGTGTTTGTTTGTCATGTGTTCGATCTTGGGAAAAAGAGAGACCAGACGTACAACCAGACTCTCCAAATCTTTCTGAATCAGCTCTTCACGTTTCAAAACCTTGTAATAGCCAGCCAAGGCGTGGATAGTCTATATTGTTTTCTTCAAAACTTGTGAATGTTTCCTTTTGCTGGAAGGATTTTTACCTCTGTTTCCCTGTAACTTTGAATCTCAGTGGGGTGTGGGGGCATCCCTCTAGTCTAACATTGAATCTGAATAACCTGTAAACATTTTCCATCCTGATTTACAGAGATAATTTTACTTCTTCTTTCTTAATTAAAAGCTTTCTTTTAAGAACCTGATTGTTTTTTCCTTGTTTTGGAATCCAAGGGATGAGTCTAAACTCACCAGGGATTGGTGGTGGAGAAAGGGGAAGGAGGAATGGTTAATTCCTCTTGTTTTAAGATCCAAGGAGTTTGGATCTGTATAGCTCCCAGGCAACCCAGGGAGGGGAAATCTGAGGGGGGGGGGAAGAGGGGGATGGTTTATTTCTCCTTGTTTTAAAACCCAAAGGGTTTGGGTCTTGGGTTCCCCAGGGAAGGTTTTGTGGGAACAGGAAGTGTGCCAAACACTATATTTTTGGCTGGTGGCAGCGTACCAGATCTAAGCTAGAAATTAAACTTAGAAGTGATCATGCAGGTCCCCGCTTTTTGGACGCTAAAGTTCAAAGTGGGGAAAAAACCCTTGACAGGCGCCAAGCTGCGTGGGGCGTCCTGTCGGTCCCTGTGAGGGCGGTAGTCAGGTTGCCTTTGGCAGCTTTCCTGTGGGAGGTCCACCAGTCCCCCGGATTCGGTGGCAATTCGGCATCGGGTATGCTGAAGCCACGGGACCAGAAGACCTTCCACAGGTGCGCCACTAAATCCACGGGACTGGGGACCTCCCGCAGGCAAGCCGCTGAAGGCAGCCTGCCTGCCGTGCTTGGGGCAGCAAAAAAGCTAGAGCTGCCCATGATTCTATGATAACAAATCCCTGGCTACAATGAACAAAAGGCTTGGATCCCAACAGGTTCGTTATAGCAAGGGTATACTGTAATCATGGTAGCTAATCATATTATCATTCTTGCTAGCAGTAGAGGCTGAGACATGTAACTTCCTGTAATAAACTGGGCACACTTTTTTTCGTGATGCATAGAGGCCTTCTGAACACCCTTGTGTAACCACACTGGCTAGTCATTTCAATCCTCTGTGTGTTCAGAGCACCCCAGAGTGCTGCTGGTGTAGTTATGTGCTCATGTCCTCTGGGCACTCTGTCTCCAGTTCCAGCACTTTGAGACAGCTACCCAGAATGCATAGATACATACATGGTTAAGCAGAGCGCTAAGAATAGACATACAACAAGTGATACAAGTTTATGTTGTTTATAAAAAACCCAAAAACCTACTTTGGACAAAAGCTGAGCTGTGTTTGTTGTAATCGGTTTGGATGAGTGTATCAAAAACTCGTTACAAAAACATGTGCGTATTTGCAGTGTAGACAGGACCTAAGTGTCCTAAACGTCTGAAGCAATTAATCTGTCCACCAAACACTAATCTCTTAGCCCTCAATAAAGTGAGGCCGAGGAGTGGGGAAGGAGGAGTGCTTCTTACCTTTCAAATGACCAGATATCTGGGATGAGCAAAAAGGGTATAGATTTTCCTTTCATCATTCCTACTACTGTAATCAATAATTACTACTCTCATTTGAGGGATATTCCATTACAGTAGTGCTAATGACTCTGCTCTTTTACTTACTTCAGTGGGTACATACCAGCCTTAGGTCTATTACATCCTGAAGCATGAAACGAATCCTGGAGGACGTTTTTCTCTCTTTCACAATCTTCTCCATTTGATTAAAATACTGGTCCATACGGGGCTATAAAAAGACACAAATGCCATCATCAACTCTCAGAAGAGCATCAGAATTCAACTTTACTTGGGCAATCAATTTTGTCCCAGAGTAGTCTACTGAGCATTGCCGCAATACACTGTATGATTGACTCAGGGATCTAGATTTGCTCTGTGTGAAAATGTGCATCAGGTCATGCACACTTTCATGCATGTACTGGACTTATGTATGTATGGCCCAAAGAATGCTTACATGATGTTTGGGGAACGAGGCTGGGATTCTACGGATCCCTGCCTAATTCACTACAAACTTTCAATATATTTTGACTACACAGATAAGTTACCACATCCATACGCACAACATGCTTTCGGTCAAGTTATATTATCATTAAAAATAGCACCATCATTTACTGACAAGAAAAGTGTTTTTTTCCCCAAAGGCTTTTAAATTTGGCCACAGTAAAATCAATTTTCACTAGGATACTGAAAGGCACTTCTATTTATCAAGGGCTTGCCAAACTCTCAAATTACAACCCCCACCCATTTTGGAGCTAGAGCTGTTATAAAAAAAAAGTTGCAAGTTTTTTTTTTAATAACAAAAAAGTTTCATTTTTTCACTCCTCTCATTCAAAAACAGCAGAAAACTTTTGCTTCAGGAGTACTTGTGGCATCTTAGAGACTAACAAATTTATTTGAACATAAGCTTTTGTGGGCTACAGCCCACTTCATTGGATGCACAGAATGGAACATATAGTGAGGAGATATATATACATACAGAGAACATGAAAAGGTGGGAGTTGCCCAACCAACTCTAAGAGGCTAATTAATTAAGATGAACTGTTGTCAGAAGGAGAAAAAAGCTTTTGCAGTGATAATCAAGATACTCCATTTAAGACAGTTTGACAAGATACTTAACATGGGGGAAATAGATTCAATGCATGTAATGGCTCAGCCATTCCCAGTCTCTATTTAAGCCTAAATTGATAGTATCTAGTTTGATAGTAAACTAGATACTATCAATTTAGGCTTACACACATTCAATCTATTTGGGGAGGGATGGCTCAGTGGTTTGAGCACTGGCCTGTTAAACCCAGGGTTGTGAGTTCAGTCCTTGAGGGGGCCATTTAGGGACTGATCCTGCTTTAAGCAGGGGGTTGGACTAGATGATCTCTTGAGGTCCCTTCCAACCCTAATAATCTATGAATCTATGATGATTCACTGGTGGACTTGTACTTGGGTGGCTAGCCTGTACTGCTGCAGCTGCACTGCTCATGGTACCCAAGCCAGCAAGGTTCAAGCTAGCTTGGGTATGTCTACATGTGCTACAATCACACCTCCAGTTGCAGTGTAATCATACTCTTAGTGGCAGAACTCTTATTGATGTCAATAGTGCAGGACTGAAGCCTTGAGTGATACAGCTAGTGTGTAGATGGGGAGGAATTGAGGAAAAGTATTGTTACTTACCCTATAGTAACTGAGGTTGTTCAAGATGTTGTAGTCAATGTGGATTCCATGTACATGAGACCAGATTTCTTTTAATAGCTGTCTGCCAGGGCTGCACATATTTTCTATGCCTCCTAGTACTCCCATAGCAGGGTCATGGCCCTCCCTTAGTTCCTTTGCAATTCAAAGCCCATTTAGCTGAGGACTCTGAAAAGCGGGGATGAAGGGTGAGTCATGGGATCCACAGTGACAACAACATCTCAAAGAGTCACAGTTACTGTACGGTGAGTAATTGTACTTTCTTCTTCTAATAAGAATATAGCAGTAGGGATACATTACCGATCACCTGACCAAGATGGTGATACTGACTGTGAAAAGCTCGGGGAGTTTAGAGAGGCTATTAACATTAAAAACTCAGTAATAATAATGGGGGATTTCAAGTATCCCCATATTGACTGGGTACATGTCACCTCAGGACGGGATGCAGAGATAAAGTTTCTTGACACCTTAAATGTGGCTGGGAAAACACCACAGCAGCCCAACACAGTAGCATTTAATTTCAGAAAGGGAGACTACACAAAAATGAGGTTAGTGAAATAGAAATTAAAAGGTACAGCGCCATAAGTGAAATCCCTGAAAGCTGCATGGAAACTTTTTAAAGACATCATAATAGAGGCTCAACTTAAATGTATACCCCAAATTAAAAAACATAGTAAGTGAACCAAAAAAGTGCCACTGTGGCTAAACAACACAGTGAAAGAAGCAGTGAGAGGCAAAAAAGCATCCTTTAAAAAGTGAGGAAAATAGAAAGGAACATAAACTCTGGCAAATGAAGTGTAAAAATATCATTAGGAGGCCAAAAAAGAATTTGAAGAACAGCTAGCCAAGACTCAAAAAGTAATAGCAATTTTTTTAAAGTACATCACAAGCAGGAAGCCTGCTAAAGAACCAGTGGGGCCCCTGGATGATAGAGATGCTAATGGAGCACTCAAAGGTGATAAAGCCATTGCGGAGAAATTAAATGAATTCACTGCATCGGACTTCACAGCCGAGGATGAATTCACGGCTGAGGAAGAATTCATTTAGTTTCTCTTCAATGGCTTTATCTCCTTCCGCATCGCGATCGTCTAGTGGCCCCACTGTTGTACTTTTTAATTTCTGTTTCACAAACCTCCTCTTGAAGCTTGTTCCTTCGTTGTTCTTTTGTTTTTTATTGGGATATTTTTGGCTTTAACTTTAAAGAATGTTAAGTGTATCTAGCCCCCATCACACTCTTCCCTCTCAACTCCCTCTCAAAACTCTTGTTATCTGCTCCTGTTCACTAGCTCCTTTCATCACTTAGGAACAGACTTTTTAAAGCCCGGGTCTTCCTGAGTAGTCCTGACCCTAGTTAAGGCTTGATGGGTGATAACCGGCTTAGAGCTCAAAGCCTCGTTAAGAAGCTTTCAGCCTTGCCTAGCAGGTCGCTAGCTCAGCACACAGTCCCCTAAACAAACAGCAACCCACCCGGGGATCATTGTAAGGATTAGGACTGGTTTCCATTGTGATCCCTGCAATCCACCAAACTGCAAGGAAACTCCCTTCTAAGAGCAGCTGAAAACAATTAGCTCAGTTTCCAGAGTTGTGTCTGATTGAGTTCTGGCAGGCAAATCTGAATACGTCTTCATCTCTTGCCTGGTTTGCATGAAATAGAAGCAGATGGCTAATGCCAATGCCAATAGGATTGAGTTAATCTAATGTTTAATGCAGTAAATTACACTTACATTTACTGGAAAAATAGGGGAAGGAAAATGCAGCAATGCAGCGTGAAACATTTATCTCATCACAATACAGCTTGTGATCACAACACAACACAAGGTGAATTTTCAGAGAAAACAATACAATCAGAAGACTTGTCTAAGCCGGTGATTGCTTTGATAAAGTTTAGGTCAGTCAATGTGCCTTGCAGATGTTACCATGAACAATTCATTTGATGATGTTTTTCCATATGTAACACAATCCCCAAAGAGCAAAGAAACTGGAATACATTTTAAGGCTTTGGGGACTGCGGTTGACAGATTAAGATTCCATGTGTAAAAGGAAGATATTATGTATGTCAAATACTTTTTAGGTTGTGTAGCTGGGTGAATTACTTGGAAACAGCTAAACAGCAAAAGGAATTAAAATATTTCAGCTGGTGCTTAATGTAGCCAACAGTACATAATATATTGGAAAGGGGTGGGAAGGCAATGAGACAGGGTGGGGATGAAACATTCTCAGCATCTGAACATGACAGAAATTCCTAGAGAAAACAACGGCAACTGAAAGCACCGAGCCCTGACTTTTGCATCCCTGTTCAACCACTGTCACTCAGTCTCTTTTTTACCTTTGCTTTCTCAAAGTCCAAGTCCTTGCCGATGGTGGTGAGCAGGCGGCAAAGGCACTCCAGGGACTCTTCATCATGGTTCTTGAGCAGCTTCACCACACAGTCATGCATGATGGCCTCTGTCAGCATTTTCAGTTTGAAGAGTTCACCGATGAATTTGATGTTTCCGATGGATCTCCGTCGAGCCTTGTCCTTGGCCTCTTCCAGCTCCTCATGGAGCCGTGTCTTCTCCTCTGGCTGTAGAACAGAAAGGGGAATTCTAGAAAGCATGCACATGGAAATCACACTGTAGCACACGCTTCTGAAAAGCTAGAGTTACTGCTGTTCACATCCCCACTCTCTTACTCCATAAACTAAGAAACATATAAACATAAGGGCTTCAGTTAATGCAAACAGCTTTTTTATTAAACCCAACCACAGTAACACAAGAAATCAAAATTTTCCAAAGCATCCATAGCAGTCCTTCAAGATTGCCTTGGCTGGGATTGGTCCTGCTTTGAGCAGGGGGTTGGACTAGATGACTTCCTCAGGGCTTTTCCAACTCTAATCTTCTATGAGTCTATGATTGGACTATCAAAGATCACTGAGATTTTATGAAGAAACTCACAGTGGTAGCAGCTTCAAGCTCTTTTTGCTTCTTCTCAAAGACATCATCATCAGCTTTGTCTTTTTCAAATTCCTTCTGGCAACGATTCAGTAGCAACTTGCGGAAATTTACTGTGCTCCCAGGCTTATCTGCCATAGGTACTTTCAGCTGTATCCAAGGGAAGAAAAACACAGGGAAAAGCACGGTTAAACCTTGACATACAAAGGATCTGATCTAATCACTATCAGTTACATTTTATTACATATTTTATAAACAGTTATAGAAGAGCTTGCAAGGCTAATACAGTTAAGCATCTTGCCAGTGTTTTCATTAGACAACCATATTTTTATGAGTTTCAGAATTCAGATATGGAATTTTTCTCCATACTAAACCTTGTCTGACAACATCTTGGTCTAAAAGTAGATTATGGTTTCCCTACAAAGAATCCATGATTTTTTTTAAATAAGAACATTTTAAAATACAGATTTTTATTATGCATTTCAGATTCCAGAGCTATGCCACAACAATATATATTATTGTTAATAAACATTCAGAGAACACTAGTTATGTATCGTCTATGTAACAGTACGCACACTGTAGCTAAATCTTATCAGGTCCATGATTTTCAGGGTTCATTTCAGAAATGTGCCACTCTGGGGCAGTGCTCCACCAACGACAAAAACAGGGATCAACACTTGGAAAAAAAGGGGTCATTCTCCAAATTTCACGGGTAAATGTTTCTTACCTTAAGTTTGGTGATTTGACCCTCTTTTATCTCGCCTGAAACTTTCTGATACCTGAAATGGCTTTTCTGGGGGCAGTGTTTCTTGTCTCTGAGTGACAAGAGGTGCTATTTCTGGTAGCATTAGTTTTCTCCATCACTACCTCTCCTTCTCTGTTTTCCCTCCTCTTCTCTACTTCTACCCCTCTTTTCTCCACCCTCAATCTCCATTTTTCCTTTCTGCACTTTTAAAGTACCGATTGTGTTAGATGCTGTAACAGGTCTAATGACTGACACTAGTAGTGTGACTGATGCCTAACATAAGGAAAATCTCACTTTTACTGCCAATAGCATGGCCAGCAATCCTTGACTGTATTGTTTGTCATGGTGCACCAATAGGATAAAAATCACTCAAGTATTATGTAGAATTGGAATTGTGTGGCCAGGGCACAAGCCTGTGGCCTGAAATGAACTCTGGACGTCAATTCCAAAAAGGCATTACATTCTATCATAGATCAGTAATAGTTCTTTAATCTGCATGTCCATTTCAAGATGGCATTTGCACCATTCTGCTACTGAATAACTACTGGAGCGGTTATGAAGTATCACACTGATGACCTGTGTATCTGTTTTCATGAGAGTCACTGCAGTAATGAGTCAGGATACCTATTTATTAATTTAAAATGTGCCTTGATACAGATTTACATAATACACATCATAGCCTTCTCTCTATCAAATAAACAACCAGCTTTAAAAAGTTTGTGTAAATATGCTTTTACATAATACACCATAAACACTGCAAAAAGCCACTATAAGTGTAATTGAGAACACAGCTGAGAATACAAAACCATCAGTGATAATGAGACTCAAGACAAAAAGAGTGGATTGATTGTCAGAACCCAGGGTCAGTTTGTGGGGCTGGAATTTAGGAATTGCCTCAGCTTTCTACTTGTAAACTGAACACATTTGCTCTGGAAATCAGTGACACAACTTGAATCTGGAGTCCTGTTTTTATGGAGCTACTTTTAGGGCTGAACTGCAATTTAATCACAAAATTTTCAAAGGTGCTCAGCGCCCTGTAACTACAAATCTGGATATCATTTTAGCATCACTCCTAGTCAATTCCACTCTGGGTTTTCTGGGTGCATGTGTGTCCAATGTATACATGTAAACACAATTTTGTAATGTAAGATTTTCTCAGATACACTAACAAGTTCAGTAACAAATACTAAAGGGTATAATTCTGCCCTGGATGTGTTTACATGATTCCCATTTTAGTCCATGGGAATGATGTACAGCAAGGGGAGAACTTACCCACAGGAAACTTCTGTTTGACTTTTGCCACTCTTACCGTTACGAGACATCTGCACATATTTGCATAAGCCACAGAGAAGCTGGGCTCATCGATAGCTTTCTCAAAGACCAGGTCAATGACTCCTTTCAGCCTCTCTTCTGTGTCTACAGTCAGGTCTGTTACTTGCTTCATTAGCTGATTGAACATCTGTGGTGTCAATTTGTTTAAGATACTTCGTACCTTGCGGAACAGTTCCTAAAGATGTCAGTAAAAACAGTAAGTGCAGAGCACAAACACAGCAAGATTATAGGAAGTGATCTGAATAATGAACTGGTATGTATTTTAAAGTCATGTGTAAGACCACCCCAGAAATTCACTGGCATTCACAAAGTGTATTGAGACTGTTCTCACCTGGGTTTTTATATTTTCTGGGTCCTCAGCCTGGCTGTCTCTTTTCAGGCTCGGCTTCCAGGCATTTTCTGCTTTCTTCAGGTGTACATCTTCTTTTACACATACAGTGATGATCTTCCTGGGCTCCCTCCTCTGGCTTGGCTGTGATCTTCTTGGTCCAACATTCAACAACTAGGACGAAAACATTCCTTATTGTATCCCATTTAATACTCACTGCTCACAATACATGCTCCAGTACTCAAGTAACAGCTGTGGGTGACAATACAATCAATCAACAGTTCACCCTACTACTTCTATGAATTCCTCTCAGACAATAAATTGTTCTAGATCCCAGCTTGGAATCTGTGCAATGCAGATAAAAGGGACAAACAGAAGACACTCTTCCCTCTGTCAGCCAACATCACATAAATAAAATAACATGTGGAGATATACCTCTCTCATAGAACTGAAAGGGACTCCAAAAGGTCATTGAGTCCAGCTCCCTGCCTTCACTAGCACAACCAAGTACTGATTTTGCCCCAGATCCCTAGGTGGTCCCTTCAAGGACTGAACTCACAATGCTGGCTTTAGCAGGCCAATACTCAAACCACTGAGCTATCCCTCTGAAAGAGGATGAGTGCTACCAATCAGTCAGAACCTCTTCTATCCCACCACACTACTTAAGATCTGTGGAACTGATTCCCAGGAAGTTTTGAAAAATGGAGACTATTAAGATAGGAGGTCACAGTAAAAGCATGTTTTAGGACTAAGCAGTATCTTCCTGTCTATTTGAAACATGCAAGCTCAGACTAGTAAGTTATGTTCTTGGTAAAACTGCTAGACTATTATTGATGTTTCAGCTGAATTTGATTTTAAACAACAAAGCTATTTTTGAGTTGCACATAGAAAAGAGGGTCAATTCACCTGAGGCTGAGTAATCAAAACAGATGTGATTCATATTTTGTCTAAAAACTTCACTGCTGGAGGAATGTAAACTTTTCTTTTGAAACATAGCACTCACCACCTCCCACAGAGTACACAGCATGGGAGAGTTTATTCCATCCAAAACCACACATGAACAATGCTGATGGTACAGTAGAAAAAGATCATTTGTATTGGCAAAAGGGTATAATACACACGCCTCACCAGAGTAATCTTTGGACTCTTGTTTAAATACTAAATGTACTGAATGGTGCTCTAACTCTCCTATCTCTGAGTGTACTTGATAGTAATGCCTGCTTACTCAATATTAAGTTACATGTTTTGTCAACAAACACTTGTTAACAAAACATATTTGACACTTTTTCTGTGCTGTACACAACTTTTACATAAAATTTTGGATACTTCAAAAGCCAATCTCTATTTGACAAAGCGATTAATCCACAATGTTGAACCAAAATAATCTGAGTTATTCAACTGGCTAAACTGATTACATGAAAAAAATATGCTTGTGGGCTGATGCCCCGCATGCCAAGTTTCAGCCTAAAACACATTTTTGGCAGAGTTAGAAAACCCCAGAGTATAGGCACTTACAATAGGAATATAATAAATAGTTCACTTTGACAGCATAAATGCTTGTTGCTGATAAAAAAAATCACAATATACTAATGGTCACTAATGGAGTTTAGTTTGGCTTTTCATTAAGTGATAATGACATGACTGGACCACTGTCATGGATGGATATAAACTGTTCAGGAAGGACAGGCAGGGCAGTAAAGGTTGGGGAGTTGCATTGTATATAAGAGAGGAGTATGACTGCTCAGAGCTCGGTATGAAACTGCAGAAAACCTGAGAGTCTCTGGGTTAAAGTTATTAAGTGTGGCAACAATGGGTCGATGTGTGTGGGGGAGTCTGCTGATAGACCACCCAGACCTCAGGTGCATGGATGGTGGGACAACGGCGTTTCTTTGCAATAGTCAGAAGTTACTAGATTGCAGGCCCTGGTTCTCATGAGGACCTGTAATCACCCTCATATGCTGGCGAGAGCAATTCCAGCGCGTGCACAGACAATCCAGGAAGTTTTGAAAGTGTAAGGACAATTCCTGGTGATAGCCTGGAGAACCAGATCAGGGCAGGAGTCTTCCTTGATCATGTTGCTCCGACAAATCAGGGTAAGAATTAGCTAGGGGAAGCAAAAGTGGCCATGGAACCTGGGCGGCAAGTCGACCATGACGATACTTTGAGTTCAGCATCCTACAAAGAGATAGGAGCAGAGCAGGAATATGAACCGGGACTTCAGAAAAGTAGACTTTGACTCCCCAGGGAACTGATGTACAAATCCCTTGGAGACTAACAATGAGGAGCTCTCTCAGGAGAGCTGGCTGTATTTTAAAGAATCCTTATTGAGGTTGCAGGAAAAAACCATCCTGATGTGTAGAAAGAATAGTAAATATGGCAGGCGACCAGCTTGGCTTAACAGTGAAATCCTTGCTGATCTTAAACACAAAAAAGAAGCTTACAAGAAGTGGAAGATTGGACAAATGACCAGGGAGGAGTATAAAAATATTGCTCAGGCATGCAGGAGTGAAATCAGGAAGGCCAAATCACACTTGGAGTTGCAGCTAGCAAGAGATGTTAAGAGTAACAAGAAGGGTTTCTTCAGGTATGTTAGCAACAAGAAGAAAGTCAAGGAAAGTGTGGGCCCCTTACTGAATGAGGGAGGCAACCTAGTGACAGAGGATGTGGAAAAAGCTAATGTACTCAATGATTTTTTTGCCTCTGTCTTCACAAACAAGGTCAGCTCCCAGACTGCTGCACTGGGCAGCACAGTATGGGGAGAAGGTGACCAGCCCTCTGTGGAGAAAGAAGTGGTTCAGGGACTATTTAGAAAAACTGGACGAGCACAAGTCATGGGGCCGGATGCGCTGCATCCAGGGCTGCTAAAGGAGTTGGCTTGCATTATCTTTGAAAACTCATGGTGGGGAGGTCCCGGATGACTGGAAAAAGGCTAATGTTGGTGCCATTGGCCAGGGAGCTTCCTCAATTTTAAAAAAAGGAGTTGGCGAGATTGCAGAGCCATTGGCCATTATCTTTGAATCTTTGAAAACTACATGGCCAGTCAGTCCCCTCATGACTGGAAAAATCATGCTACTGTAGTGCCCATCTTTAAAAAAGGGAAGAAGGAGGATCCTGGGAACTACAGGCCAGTCAGCCTCACCTCAGTCCCTGGAAAAATCATGGAGCAGGAAGGAATCAATTCTGAAGCACTTAGAGGAGAGGAAAGTCAGGAACAGTCAGCATGGATTCACCAAGGGCAAGTCATGCCTGACTAACCTAATTGCCTTCTATGAGAGATAACTGGCTCTGTGGATGAGGGGAAAGCAGTGGATGTGTTATTCCTTGACTTTAGCAAAGCTTTTGATACGGTCTCCCACAGTATTCTTGCCGCAAGTTAAAGAAGTATGGGCTGGATGAATGGACTATAAGGTGGATAGAAAGCTGGCTAGATCGTCGGGCTCAATGGGTAGTGATCAATGGCTCCATGTCTAGTTGGCAGCCGGTTTCAAGTGGAGTGCCCCAAGGGTCGGTCCTGGGGCCGGTTTTGTTCAATATCTTCATTAATGATCTGGAGGATGGCGTGGACTGCACCTCAGCAAGTTTGCAGATGACACTAAACTGGGAGGAGTGGTAGATATGCTGGAGGGTAGGGATAGGATAGAGGGACCTAGACAAATTAGAGGATTGGGCCAAAAGAAACCTGATGAGGTTCAACAAGGACAAGTGCAGAGTCCTGCACTTAGGATGGAAGAATCCCATTGCTTTCAGCTACCTGAAAGGGGGTTCCAAAGAGGATGGATCTAGAGTGTTCTCAGTGGTACCAGATGACAGAACAAGGAGCCTCAAGTTGCAGTGGGGGAGGTCTAGGTTGGATATTAGGAAACACTATTTCCCTAGGAGGATGGTGAAGCACTGGAATGGGTTACCTAGGGAGGTGGTGGAATCTCCTTCCTTAGAGGTTTCTAAGGTCAGGATTGACAAAACCCTGGCTGGGATGATTTAGTTGGGAATTGGTCTTGCTTTGAGCAGGGGGTTGGACTAGATGACCTCCTGAGATCCCTTCCAACCCTGATATTCTATGATTCTATGATAATGCCAGTGGAACCAAATGTTGTCACAGGATAATGATCTCACGCACTTACACGCTTCATAAGCCATGACAAAGCACTGAAAAGAGTTCTGTGGTATAGAGGGTTTTTGTACCAACCTACTAGCCTTTCATGTATGAAGACATGCATTCAAATCTAATTTCAGGACACGTATAAATGAGTCTAACAGTCTCATCCTAGTTCCCATTTGTGCACAAAAGCCACAAAATTGCACAAGTTAACCCATCACACCGACAAGATTAGCAGAGTTGTATTACAGTGTATTGGCAGACACAACTGTGTGGAAATGTATACAGCACTTGCTTGCGCTACACTTTGTTGAAATCCATGCCATCAGTCATTTCAGTTCCATGACCACTGAAAATTCACTTTCCATTTTCATTTAAAACATGTTCGCTCTGGCTTGATGCTGGTGTGATATAACAAAATCTGCTTAGAGCCTAATCAATTTATAACCAATATTACAAAGTAACTATTCCAGGCTCTAAGAGCCTTTGCAAATGTACAACTACGTAAGACAAAAACTTTCCTTCATACTAAAACCAGAAAACAGACAACCAGACACAAAATCAAACCCAAACACTATCTGCTTCAGCCATAAACACCAGCCCTTATCATGCCTCATCCTTCCTCTAGTGAGGCAAATGTGCCTCCCTCCCCTGAGGTGAAGGAGGGAGCGTTACACGCCCCTGGGAGGGCAGAGCCTAAACCTCCCCGCCTCCCTCGCAAGAAGGAGAAGGGTGGGGCCGGAAGTATAAAAGACCAGGCCCGCAGCCCATTCAGGGTGAAACCCACGGAGGGGAAGGATGTCCCACTGGTTCGGCAGGAGCTCGAGGCAGATCTCCTGCCTATCCCGGTCCACACCCCAGACGCGGATGACGACTGGCCTGGAGTGCTTGCCACTGTTTACCCAGAGGAGCCAGACGATGCCTGGATGCCGGAGGTACCTACCCCAGGGGAGGCAGAATGTGGCCCAGGGGCAGCTGCTGTAGGGCTGGCTGCAAAGCCCAGAACCCCAGTGTCGGCGTGTTGTGGCTGGATCCCCGCCGACCCCGGGGCAGCAAACGCTGCCCCTGCCAGGGCCCTGGGCTGGGACATGGTGGAATAGGCAACTTGTATGACTGTTTGTTTGCTGGCTGCCTGAGCCCTGCCCAAGCTGTAACCATCCCCCTCAAGACAGTTTGTTTGCTGGCTGCCTGAGCCCCACCCAGGCTATAGCCAGCCCTCGTTGAGACTGTTGGCTTGCTGGCTGCCTGAGCCCTGAAGGCCCAGGCCCCCAGACAACGTGTAAGACTGTTCGTTTGCTGGCTGCCAGAGCCTCGGCCGACTGGCACTCAGGGAACCAGAGAAAGGCTATTGCAGCCCTCCAGGGACTTCTCTCCCCACCGAGTGAGGGAGCCTTCCACTTCCCAAAAGGCTAAGGCTTGGTCTTCACTCAGTATAACTATGTTGCTCAGGGGTGTGGAGTTTATGTCACTATAACTTAGTCACTCAGGAGTGCAGAAAATCCACACCTCTGAGCAATGCAGTGCTAACTCCCTAGCTCCTGGAGTAGACAGTGCTATGTTGATGAGAGGGCTTCTCCTGTCAACACAGCTACTGCCTCTCTCAGGGAGGTGGAGAACCTGCCCTATGGCATAGGTAGCATCTAGGGTAAGCACTACAGGAGCTCTGCTGCAGCTCTGTATGTGTAGAAAACCCTTAAGTAAAGAAAAAAGTTTGCAGGGTGCCCTGAAAGTAAACAGATTTGGGCTCTCCCTAAACTGAGGGCCCTTCATGGAAAACAGCTTGCCAGAAGCCCACTCTCCTTTACACCAATGGGGTTCCAGCTTGAGGGACCCTTCATTAACTGCAGATGTGCCAGTAAAGCATGGAGAGAGAGGTATCAAATAGGCAAGTCCCAAAACATTTAGGGCTTATAGACACATACAGGGGTTATAGACACAGTAATTCCTCAGTTAAGCAAAACGATGTTATGCGAATCCAATTTCCCCATAAGAACTAATGTAAATGGGGGAGTTAGGTTCCAGGGAAATTTTTTCACCAGACAAAAGACTGTACATTTATATATATATGGAGTGACTGGATAGCATAGTGGTTAAGAGCACCGCCCTTTGATACGGGAGACTGCCCTTTGATACAAGAGACCGGGGTTCAAA